>NW_027656156.1:0-151000 GCF_964235325.1 Thermobia domestica
CGTATTATCCGACCTAGTTTTCTTTTATCGTAATTAAATGAGGAAGGCAAGACGTTGCATTGCTAATATTGCCAAAGCATTGGAAGCAGGCGTCGGCTACGATCCTACTATGTGTTGTGTTCAAAATACAAGTTGTGACAGGGAAAAAACAGCGTTCTGCTCCTTGTTCGTTGTTTAGTCAGTGTGTAACGGACCTCAATACAGTACGCTTACCGCTGTTTCTGATTATAACTGTACAGTACATGCAGTACTGTATTCGTCCACTGTTTCTGATTATAACTGTACAGTACATGCAGTACTGTATTCGTCCGCTGTTTCTGATTATAACTGTACAGTACATGCAGTACTGTATTCGTCCACTGTTTCTGATTATAACCGTACAGTACATGGCAGTACTGTATTCATCTGCTGTTTCTGATTATAACCGTACAGTACAAGGCAGTACTGTATTCGTCCGATGTTTCTGATTATAACTGTACAATACATGGCAGTACTGTATTCGTCCGATGTTTCTCATTATAACTGTACAGTACATGACAGTACTGTATACGTCCGCTGTTTCTGATTATAACTGTACAGTACATGACAGTACTGTATTCGTCCGTTGTTTCTGATTATAACTGTAAATACATGGCAGTACTGTATTCGTCCGCTGTTTCTGATTATAACTGTACAGTACATGGCAGTACTGTATTCGTCCGATGTTTCTGATTATAACTGTACAATACATGGCAGTACTGTATTCGTCCGCTGTTTCTGATTATAACTGTACAGTACATGGCAGTACTGTATTCGTCCGTTGTTTCTGATTATAACTGTACAGTACATGGCAGTACTGTATACGTCCGCTGTTTCTGATTATAACTGTACAGTACATGACAGTACTGTATTCGTCCGCTGTTTCCGATTATAACTGTACATTACATGCAATACTGTATTCGTCCGCTGTTTCTGATTATAACTGTACAGTACATGCAATACTATATTCGTCCGCTGTTTCTGATTATAACTGTACAGTACATGCAGTACTGTATTCGTTAATTGTTCTTGGGGTATGCTTAGTGTTCATAAAGAAGTGAGTTCGTAGAACTCCGATCTATCCGGCTTTTTTGTTACCCAGTCTGTCCTTCCACCACATTAGACCGGATACTCGGGAGTCTACTGGAGTATATTTTCATTTAGCCACTGTATAGGCTTCGTAATTAGGCTTTATATTACACATGTTAAATCATATGTTTATCATAATTAGTTTTTACATTAATATTTGTCTCCTTTTCTTTCAGGTGAGTTAACTTCTGCAGTTTTCTTTTTATGTGCGTGAAACACTTAAGGTATTTACATAGTTTCTATTCCTTATTTTCTAAATAGATTTAGTATAGTGTTTAGTTTTTCACTCCAATTCTATTGTCTTACGCTGTTGCAAATAGAGGATAACGTTATGTGACGTCAAGCAGACTAAATTTCAAAATAATAGTGTAGATAGCTGAAGAATTTAACAGACAAATTTCGTAAAATAGAATATGATTAATTCCAATGTATTGGTCATAGTCATGGATGTGTTCCGATAAGGCAGAAAATCTAGAACGTTTAAGAAAGACTAAATATAGTGAGAAATATTTGTATAATTCAATAATTCTTATATGCAGCAGTAGTTCAAATAAAAGCTAAAATTATTGGTAACGAATAATAGCCATTCAAACTACAAATAATTTTTGGAAGTACGAGGCGCATTCGGAAAGTAACCTCTGATTGGTCACTGTGCGTGAAGTAGTGGGGGCAGTGCTGCCATCTTTGTACAGACGCGCACGGTAGATCAGTCTGCATCCAGCCGTGGTAGAGTGAAGGTTGTCTGACCACTAGTTCCAATTTTGTAGCGTCTCAAAATGTGCGCTGCAGGTGCGAGGTATGAGCTGTTATGCGTTTTCTTGTGGCAAAACCATATTCGGCAGCAGCTATTCATCGGGAACTTTCTGCCATGTATGGACCAAGTGTGATGACTGAAGGAGTTGTTCGTGAATAGGTTCGTTCATTTAAAAGTAGACGAACATTCATTCATGACGAAGAGAGGACTGGCAGACCATCAGTGGCAACTGATTATAACTCGTTCAGAAAATTGACGGACAAGTTCGTGAGAATCGACGTTTCAAAATCTCGGAATTTTCCGACGAACTTGCACAAATTTCCAGGACTGTGTTATATGACGTAATGACAGATACTATCAGGGGCGGATCCAGGACCGACTTCTGGGGGGGGGCGGTGGGTTATCATACTGCCACTTTTAAGGGCTCCAAACTTTGGGATGGGTTTTATTTATATATATAAAATAAGAAAGTTTTCTCCTCTGGAAGGGAGACGATTGCCCCCATCGCCCCCTGGATCCGCCCCTGGATACTAGGCTATAGGCAGTATTGTGGCTCACGGCACAGGCGGGAGATTTTTATGCTGATGAAATTTCTAAGCTAGTACAGAGTGACGTTTATTTAAACTATGTTGAAAAATAGAGCATAGAAGTAGATTTCAGTTATATATAATAAATTCTTCTTATTTACTTCGGTGGTTTTTTTTCTTTTAACCAATCGGAGGTTACTTTCCCGAATGGCCGTCGTAATTGGAGAAAAATGCGAGTTTTTCGGGAGAAAATTTAATAATTATTTGTATTAATGGGAAAAATATTCCTTCTAATAATGAGATAAACGTTTCCGTGATTATTTGAATAATGGGAGGAAAATTCGAATAATGAGACATAATCAAATAATTATTGTAATAATGGGAGAAAAATACATTTTCTAATGATGGGTAAAAGTCGAGTAATTTCGAATAATGGGAGAAACTTGAATAGTTACTGGTGTAATGGTAGAAAAATATATTTTTCTAGTAACATAATAAAGGTTGAAGAAATTTTCAAATAATGGAAAAATAGAATTATGTGAAGATAGCTCAAATAATGGCAGAGAATAAAATAGTTATTAGAATAACGGAAGAAGAATATTTTTCTAGTAATGCTGTGAAAGGTATAGTAGTTATTCGAAGAATCGGGAAAAATTAATAAATATTTTAATAGTAGGATAAATGTTCGAGTGATCGAGAAAATTTAATACTTTTCTATAAAATGGGGATAAAATTTCGAGTAATCATTTAAATAATGGGGGTAAAAAGTTCGAGTAGTTATTCAAATAAAACCAAACCAAACCACTTGGTGTAACAGCCCATTTTGTGACCTTTAAGTCTGCTCCAGCGCCATCTGCTAGCAATCGATCGAACTACGTCCAGCTTAGCGGCGAGCAGTGGTCAGTGCGCAGCAACGCCCTCTGCCTGACAGGTGCATCAGGTACTTTCTAGATCTAGTGGCCGTCACGTCTTGATTTCACATGACTCTCTAGTTTGTCTTACAACGCTGAGTGGACGACGTAAATTGGGAAACACTGGCCGGGAATCGAACCTGGGACCACACGGACACGAGTCCAACGCTTCAACCACTAAACTATGCTGTTCCATAGTTATTCAAAATAGTTATTCAGGGAAATTCGAAATAATAGGATAAAGATTCAATAGTTAGTAATTATTTGTACAATAAGAGAAAAATTCAAATAATTCGAATTATTCTAGCATTTTTAATACTACTAATAGCCTCAAATTATTATTATTATTATTATTATTATTATTATTATTATTATTATTATTATTATTATTATTATTATTATTATTATTATTATTATTATTATTAAACCGTCCGTGCAAGGTGAGGTTTTTGGGGGGTGTAAGTTACAACACTAGCCTACATTACAAGAAACTGGTGCATAAACTTGCAAAAAGAAAAATACCTTAAAGGAGCTAATAATGATATGAAATGTGAATGTGAAATAAAAGCAAAGATAGGAGTGGCGAAAGAAGCCTTTAAGAGGAAGAGAAGAGTATTTTGTGGGACCTTGAATTAAGAGTTGAGAAAAAGATTCATAAAATATTCCCTGCGGAGTATTGTACTGTATGGGTCAGACACATGAACATTACGCAAAAAATGATGAGAAACGACTGGCAGCTTTCGAAATGTGGATGTTGCGAAGAATGGAGCGAATTAGCTGGGTTGAGCGGCAAACGAATGTGAAGGTGTTAGAAACTGTATCATGAGGGACGTGCTAGAGGGTATGGTGGCAGGAAAAGGGAGGGAGGGGAAGAAGAAGACTACAATTAATGGATGATATATATATATAAAAAAAGATTGAACCGTGAAGACGAAGCGGTTAGCGGAAGACTGTGGAACATGGAAGCTTCTCAGTTGCAGCAAATGACCTGCCAATAATGGCAGAATACCTATGATAATGATGATGATGATATTCTTCAAATGTTTCTAAACGATACGGAAATAAGAGTTTGTGAAAAGATTATTCTTTTTACCACGTCTGTACGTTCTCTGAAAACTATTTTGGTACAATCTAAGCGTCTGCGTAATTTATTTAATAAGGCATTGACTACCGGTAATAAATCATACAGGACTGATCAAACATCAATAGTGTACGGAAAGACTGAACAATAGAAATGACTTTTAATGAGTCAACACAAAATGACCCGTGTTTGCTTCTCTATAATATAAACTAAAGTTTATCAGTTTTGCCAGAAACTGTTTTCCAATCTATTTCCGTTCTTGTAACGTATGTACTGTGTAACGTATGCGTGCAGTAGTGTCATTAATATTCTAACGTTGTTAAAGTGAAGTTAAGGAATACTGATGACATACCCACTAAATGCATGTACTAGGGTTGCTACTCGTCTAGATTTTGTAGGATGTTTATAATGTAACTTCCTTGCAGTGGTTTTCAATCTTCTTCTCTTCATGGTGCATTAACGTAATATACCTTGCAGTGTTCCTACTTGGAAGACCAGGTATTCTGTTGTGCGCTCTCAGTTCTTCCGGTATTCTTGATCGGTTAAATTGAAGCAATAAATACATACTACGTTTGATAGGAAATTGAAATATATTAATATAAACGCTATGTGAAATAAAACACAGATTTTAAGGCACATTATCAACACAGTCAGATCTCGTAGGTCTATTGAGGAGGTTGCCAACAGAACTTCTTTGACTTTGTTTTAGAATTTGACTTAATAGGTACAAAGTTAATATTATTATCTCAAATTTGAGGGGAGGCCCTTTGGCTACCCCACGGCACACACACATACACACACACACACACACACACACACACATATATATATATATATATATATATATATATATATATATATATATATATATATATATATATATATATATATATATATATATTGTCGTCCTACATAGTGAATGACAGTTCTCCGCTTCAATTAAAAAGTACCCATTCCTGTTTGTGAATACTCTTGTATAGTATACACAATGCGTTACAAGAAATGCAAGAGAAGTTTCCCCCTTTTCTGTTACTAAACGTTTTTTTTTTAATTTTTTATTGTTATTATTATTATTATGATTAGTAGGTCCATTCGTAATGCATTATTCGTAACAATGACAGATTCGGACCACTTCCCCTTACCTCACCCTTCCTTCTCATTAGTATTCCAACAGCGAAATTCTTGCTCGGTGATCAAGATTCAACCCCATGTACTGTGTTATGCGATTAGAATGACATTATTTTGTATTTGTAGTGTTCTTTTCTTTCTCTTTCCCAGCCTGTTTTTCAGTCTTTCTTTTAACAATAAAAGCCCACGCATTGTATACGAATATCTTTACACGCAAAGCATACGACACATACACACAACAGAATAATGCACAAAATATATGCTTAGATCTAGAGTTGCCATCTTTTTAAAGTAAAAAAATCGTGGAATATGTTTTATTTTCAAAATTGAGGAGAAACAAGGCAGAGGACTACAGGTTTGTCCCATTCACAGAACACAGAAAAAAATATTATTATTTATTTTTATTGATTTATTTATGTTTATATCTTTTGGCCAGCAGCGAGGACGAGAACTACACACTGAGAAAATTTGAAGGGTTAAAGTAGCCAAAATTCGGTTGCTAATAAGAGAGTACGTAGCTTTGTCAATATATAGCACATCGAATTCCCGGTTACTACTAGTTACTTGGCTAGTTAATCTTTACCCGTTTAACCGACTGGTTAACTAATCGAACCGAGGGTAATTAGTTAATCGATTACGTAGAAACCAAGAACAATAAGAAAAATCTCGGAACGGAAATCACAGATTCGAACCACGGATTGGCTCACGGATAAGTGGAATAACTCCCTGTGGTCGTCACGCTTCGGAGAAAATCATGTAGTTTCTTGCTTATCCACTAAGAATGTAATAATTTGAACACTTTGATCATTTCAACACAGCTAGAGTACGTTTCTTTTATCTTGGAACACTTCCCGCCAGTTCACTTGATTGGCTTTTAAAGATTTTCTGCTAGCACTCACGTGAACGTTTTAATCCAATAGACGTCTTATTGGATTTATCGTGTAGGTGACGTTATTTGATAGCCAGCCCATGAAATGAGGTCATTGCTCTTTGGCGGGTAGTTGAAGTGCTTAGTTGCCACACGCGAACAAGTGTGTTACAGTGATTTGTAGCGTTTGGTTTTTTGTAGCGTACAACTTAACCGTGGCGTGGCAAGAACGCTTTGCAGACAGATCCAGCCTTTAGGCGGGAAGCGTGTCAAGATAAAACAAACGTATTCTAGAGCTCTCGCAAATGGACCAATTTGGTTGAATCGTAGTACGTAGGCTCTTTTCATGTTGCTTCAGATCCTTTTACACACTCGACCCGAAACTCATCGTTTTGAAGGTGTTTAAATAATCGAATGTATTCGTTAGAAATATATTTGCCAATTTTGTCGGTAACTAGTAGCCTAGAAATAGGTTAAAACAAGCATGTTGTGGTTTAACCGGGTACTGTTCGGTTACTAATAACTCAGAGGATTTCTTATAGAAATTTGGCTAAAAGCAACGAGACAATTCCTAGAAGAATGCTATTCTTTGGATTTTAATTGCGCTTTTAGTTACAGAAGACATTAAAAAAAAAAAAAAAAACAAGAACATTGAATATCTGTTTGTGGAAGATTAAGCGGAACAAGAATAGGCAAAACAGGAAGAAGCCATGTTGTAGAAGAAATGGGTTCAATTCTGGTGAAAGCATATGTGCTTCAAATCTCATGTTAAGCTGTAGGTTTACTTCCCGTAAATTCTTAGCACTACTACGCATAGTTCAAATTTGAAAATAACACCTTAACTCTGATACTGCAGCATACGACTGGTGCTGATTCCGAGACGAGAAATTTCTCTTCTTGTCCATAAAACGTGACGAAAGTACTTTAAAAAAATTGAGACAAGAGGAAAATTGAAATTAAATTAAATATTTCCGTTTAACCTCCCACGTGTATGCCATTTAGGCTAATGGAGACACATGATTAATGCAAGTGAATGATAATGGAAAAATTATTAGAACAAGAATGTGGAAGGAAACGGGAGAACCCGAGAAAACTCACGGATACGATGTTGTCCACCACAAGCTTACTTGGCCAGGGACCGAATCAGAGACCTCACGCACCAGAGGTAAGCGCTCTACCACTGAGCTACCGCGCCCCCTCGAGACAAGAGGAGAAATATGACAATTCTCAGATAAGAATCGAAACGAGGTGAGAAGTTCTACAACTCTCGCGGGTAACACTAGTTCACTTCTGCAATACTATCTTAAGAGTCTTCCTCCCGGTGAAATTAAAATACCGCTAATCTTACAGTAATTATGTGATATCTTCAAATAGATAAAAGATAATCGAAATGTGGAACAAGAGCGCCCTAGACAATAATATTTTACATGAGAAACCGTTATCACGACTCACTTATCTGCTTTCGATTTCGAGCCATTTTAAAAATCGGCATTTATTTTCGCGTTTCTAAACAGTTGAAAACAGAAAGCCACTAGGTGACTTGTGATAACGGTACCCCACGCAAAATAATATTGCCTAGGGCGCTCTTGTTCCATATTTCAATTATCTTTTATCTATTTGAAGATATCACATAATTACTGTAAAATTAGCGGTATTTTAATTTCGCCGGGATGAAGAGACTTAATGTTACAAGATGCATGTATTAAAAACAAACTACAAATTGATAAGTGATTGTACGAACACAATGAAGTGCATGGTTATAGATTAAAGATACACAAGTCATTACACAATATACTCCAATAATAAATTTGGTTTAAATATTGTTATATGACGGCGTTTGTGGACCTCTCGTGCCGCGAAATTGTTCTGGTTGCTTGGAGATGAAATTAAGAAAAAATAATCGGGGCATAAATTTTGGATACAAATTTACAACACGAGACAAGAAAATGTTTCCAAAATTAAGACGAGACGAGTTTAGGCTTCGGAAGGGGGGAGGAGGGGGAGGAGGAATGAGACAAAGCAAGAAAACATTATTTTTCGTGTCGTCTACTAGGCAATGATGGTTGGGAGATATTGCAGTTGCGACCAAAGTATGCTTTAAAGATGTTAGTGTGGTTTTATTTTCGTTGAAGATACGAAAACCACGAACTACTACTCTTTCATTAGAGCGGAATTTTACTAGCTGCGAAGACAAGCAAGTCTAAACAAGAGTCCCCTTGTGGCTAAGCGATTAGCGTACGCGCCTGTAGCGTATAAGACCCTGCTTCGATTCCAGTGGGAGCTTTGATTCATGTGGTTCGGATCCAACGTTAAGCTGTAGGTCCACGTCTCATATAGTCTTGCTACTGAAAGGGACACTAAAACAAAAAATCAAGTCTAAATCTAAACAAGCGGAAGAAATGACCAGATACTACAAATCAATAATTCTGTTACCTTTTAAATTTGTATAATAGTAGGTAGTGCGAGGTTAAGCTGCCTTCAAAATCGCTGATAACACCACTATTTCGATGCCCCTTAAAAAAACAACGATGTCGTGTGGGACAGTTTTTTTTTAATGAAAATCGGAGCAGATGGCTACCCTAGTTCGACTGCATCTCAACTCTCGATGCGTGTTGGCTGAAGACAAGAGTTAAAAGTGAGAGATGGAAGGTCGCATGCTGTATGAATTTACTGGCATAATGAAAGAGGCAGAACAAGAGAGTAGACGAAATTTATGGAACACATAAGAAATAAGAAATTATGCGATTTCCGTGCAAAGCATGCCTGATTCTGTATGTAAATGTTAGAAGAAAAATTACTTTACATTTCAGCCGATTACGACTGAACTTGTCCATCTATCCCAAGTTTCTGTTAAAGGAAAAAAATGGCCTTATCAGGTTTATTCTTATTGGTGGTGACCTCTGGAAGTAATCAATACATCTAACGTATTCTTAAACATACATTGTGTATGAATTATTTAACTTTTTTCCTTTGGTATCTTACAACTCTTGATTTGATAAATTTGAATTTCCTCTAGGAAAACAAGGATTTATTTTTTAAATGCCCATAGGTAAATTCATTTCATGTCGAGGCTTTTTTTTTTTAAAGAAAAAAATGTTCCCTACCCACAATACAAAAATCTTCCACATTTTTGGATCAAAAGATCCAATATATTTCAGGTAAAAATTTTCTTATTATATCTGAAGAACTACATATAATGTAGTCAAAGGTGCTTATTCCGAGAGAGAGAGAGAGAGAAAAAAAAAGCGAAAACTTGATATAGGGGCCGTTCAAAAAATTTGTGGCCCCTGTGGCCAAGATCGCAATACTTTGATGCATTTTTTTTTATCATTCCTAAAATTCTTGTTACGTACTCCATTGAAAATAATGTTACCTTCATTAAAAAAAGAAAATAACTGTTCTCATTACTTAGGGGACTTTGTAAACACGAATAGGCATTTCAATATTTTAGCTGTCTTTACACTGTCCTCCTATAAGTAAAATGGGAGTTCCGCAACTGTTGTGTTTTCGTGAACAAATAACAATCACGTTCTCCAAGATCGTTTATTAATGTGATTGCAAAGTATTTTTCAATTTAAAAAATTGTGTTAGTTTAATCATTTCGACTGTAAGAGACTATTACTGGTTGCATCTTGTAATCGAGTCCTCTGTTTTATCATTATTCTCTAGTCTCTAGGTATTCTTTATTAACATGATTTTTCTTGCTCGTCTTTAACTGTGTTTGTCCGTAGCGGAGATTTGTACAAGATGTGTGCGAAGTCCTGTTATTCCTCATACAGAACTCAACAGCTACACCAGTAAAGAGTTTTCAGAATATAAAGAATAGCATACAAGACCAAACCAACAACTACATTATACTGACTGAGAATCTAGGTGTCGATACCATAACACGAAATAATGTGTCCTGTGTATCATTCGTCGCAACATTGCCAGTATAATCTTTTGGAAGTATCGTATTGCACAACGTGTTTCAACTTATCATGAAATCCAACAATATATTGTCACAAGTTGTGAGGTCAGGGTTCCAAGGTGACCAGTCGAGAGAAGCAAGTAATATGGGAGTTCCACAACCAACCCAACGTTGAGGGAACATTGAGATATTCGCAAACGTAAACGGTATAATTGTCAGTTGTCCATTTTGCTGAAACTGGTGATCGTCCTAAACCGTTTCTTTGCCCTGTCGTAAACCCGTAAAGCATTCTTCGGTGATATAATCACTTACGTCGGCCATAATTTCCATATTTTGTACTGACACGTATAAGTAGAAACTTCAGATATACCACAGACAATACCTATAACACATGAAAGAAGCAAATAGTACAGAATGGCAACTTGTATATCATGTATCATAGTGCATATACGTGCAACTAGGTTGGTTGTTATTAGCGTAATTGCGACTCTTATTCTATTACTGCGACTGAGATCATTGTTTACAATATATATATATTACAAAGTGCTCTTACAACATATATCCGACCGTTTGCCCATGTTTCCTTATTATTTAAGAAGGCTCTTTTCGTCATTTACGAATTCCGAATATAGAAAACAGGCGTGATTAGTCGATACACTCAAATTCATTTGAAATCTTACTTCTTTTTTTGAGCTTAACGTCTCACGGTCATGCACCAAGACTAAAGGAATCAGTGATGATAAGAAAAATGATAACGGTAGAATGAGTAAGTAGAAGGAAAACGCATGAATCCCGAGAAAACTCATGCACTCAGTGTTTGTACTTCACGAAGTTCACTTGATGTGGGTGAAATCTCACTTCTGAATGACAAACTGCATATATCTTTTACACCATACAACTTATTATTATTATTATTATTATTATTATTATTATTATTATTATTATTATTATTATTATTATTATTATTATTGTTGTTGTTGTTGTTGTTGTTTAGTACTAGTAGTAGTAGTAGTAGTTGTTGTTGTTGTAATAATAATAATAATATTGATTGAATTTTAATATTTTTTTTCGTGATTAGATGTAGAAGACTTTCTGTACATAAAGGCTGCAAAAATTAGTTTTAAAACAATTGTAAAATGAAGTTGGAATTATTCAGAATGGCTAGTGGGTTTTTAATGAAGAATGACAAGAAGTTATTAGTGGGCGTCTCTGGAGGGATGTAAGGAGGGGGGATAGGAGACGGACGCTTGACGAGTCATCATTTTTTCCTCCCCCTCAATCCGCTTTTGCAACTTGTCTATATATACATCCGGCACCCCCCACACTACTATACTAAATAACCTTGACACTTTGACGAATGCCATTCAGAATACTGGATGAGTTGGTGAACAGTGTTATATGTAATATGTGTGTGTCTCTGTGCAGAATGAAAGAAAATAAATGTTCAATCTGAAACAATTTTCTCTGCATACAAAAGGACTTTCGGTTTTTTGTTTTGTAGTCGTAGCGAACTGTACAATGCTGATTTGCTTTCCCTAGAGATTCGTGAGCATGGTACGTAATATATATATATTTTTAATATGGTTGTTTATACATAATATATTTGTTAGATCTATTTTTTTTTTTTTTTTAAGGTTTAATCACCCTAAACTCATTTTTGAACACATTCACTGCGAGTCCAATTAAAATCATGCTTTACTATCTTCGCAACAAATATAATCCAATTTTCTCAGGCAAGTCTTTTACAGTACAAACGTATTCTCAATCAAGAATCAACATGGTAAAAGATTGATGGTCTTAGGAGGTGAATTACAAGAAGTTTGTGCTTCACTGTTAGGAGAAATCGAACAACAATAAATACAGCCAGGGACGCCTTTTTCGAAAATCTATTTTTCGATTTTCGGAAATTTCATTTTCTCATTTTTTCGTTTTTTTTTTTAAAAATTTTCGAAAAAATTCGTTTTTGGAAAAAAGTGTTCTTCAAAATTTTTCGTTTTTTGAATTTTTTTGAAAAAAAAATCATTTTCGAAAAAAAATCATTTTTAGAAAAGGTATTTTTCGAAAAAAATGTGGCCATCCTTAAATACAACCTGCTGTTTAACTGTGAATTTTTTCATATACAGTAGGTACATAAATAAATCTATTTTAGCAGATTAAGAAAAACTATCAAGTACATCAGATTGGCAAACAATAACTTACTTCTTAACGCCATAAAGATTGTCATTTTCTCGAAAACTAAGCATGATAATTTACTCTAAAGGATGCAATTTTGTTAATCACGATCTGATCTATCCACTAATACACTCGTATGTGTTTTATCTTTGGACAATATTATAGTTGAAACAAAAAAAAAAAGGTCAAGTTTGAAAATTAATCCTAATGATGGGCCAATTAATTTCATTAACCAAATTGTATCTGTGTGTACTACCGTTCCGTGTTGCTAGGGTCACAAAGAAAACCCTAATATCAGGGTATATACTTTAGTATCAGTTTCATGTGGCATGGTTATCATTCAGTACCAAGTTTTAGATCTACTTTTTTCATACCGCCTCGCTTTTCTCTAAATCTACCTGTATGATTAACGATTTACGTTTACGCATACGATTTTGTTTGTCTCTGTGAGAGCTACCGATTGGTATATGGGTTGTACAGAGTACAAGAGATTCGAGTACAATTACCAAAGCTGTGAGAAAAAAAGAGACATTGAAGTCCGTACGTTCAATTTAAATACATACAAAGGCGACACTTTAATATATATATATATATATATATATATATATATATATATATATATATGATGGTTTATTGAAGCGAAGCTTCCCTTTACTCGACTTAGGCGTTTGGTTGTCCGGTTACCCGTCCGAGAAACCTGAACCGTTGTTAACCAAATTTAGCATGGTGATTCGAGAGAGCGCGCTGAGTGTCTGAAGAGTCTTCATCCCGGCGAAATTAAAATACCGCTAATTTTACAGTAATTATGTGATATCTTCAAATAGATAAAATATAATTGAAATGTGGAACAAGAGCGCTCTAGACAATATTATTTTGCGTGAGGTACCGTTATTACAAGTCACCTAATGACTTTCCGTTTTCAGATGTTTAGAAACGCGAAAATAAATCCCGATTTACAAAATGGCTCGAAATCGAAAGCAGATAAGTGAGTCGTGATAACGGTTTCTCATGTAAAATAATATTGTCTAGGGCGCTCTTGTTCCACATTTCGATTATCTTTTATCTATTTGAAGATATCTCATAATTACTGTAAAATTAGCGGTATTTTAATTTTGCCGGGATGAAGACTCTTAAGGAATAGCATGTCCTGATCGGACATAGCAGTGAGGAATGACCACCGAAAAATGTGATACCCATAGACTTAACCTTGGAAAAGCATTTGGTTCCCGAATTCTCATTGTAAACAATGACTGTAGAATTTTCAGCATTAGAACTAGGGTGAATCCTTTTCGTTTTGTTCTGCGAATACAATTTTTCAAAGCCATTACGCTTTTCATTGATATGCCAAATTCAACTATTTGCATGTCGTGTTCGTTCACGAAAACAATCGATCCACTAAAACAAAGTCTATAAATAATCAATAAAGGTGGATCGCTTCGCTCCAAATTTGCAATTAATACATAAGCCTACCTAGTTTACGGTAATTAAACATAAAACTTTTAAACATTGAAAGCACATTCAGATAGAGACCATATATGTACCGTGTCATGCGAAAACGAACTAAGCGCCACTTTCATACTTTTAAGAAAATTACGTTTAAAGGTTGATGTCCAGCATTAAGGTAGCCGTAATCTAAAGTGAAATTATGTTTATTTTTTCGGAACGGTGTTGGTTTTCCTCTCTTTTCGACTGTGCAAAACGTTCTAATGCTTATCAGGAACCAATCGTCGCATTTACGTGGATTTTCAAAATTTGGCGCTTAGTTCACTTTTGCATAACACGGTACATATATGAAATTATAACCAAAAGGTATCTTGTCATTCTGCCTAAAGCTCCTGTAGTACTTTCTAGAAAATATTTTCGATGATCTTTGTTTATGCAGTACAGTAATTCCTATTCTGTCTGATCTTTCGAGACAGGGAATTTTATGTAGGCAGAGATTATTTTTTAAGGGAAATGCGGCTCCAATACACACCTCGTAGCGTGTTTTCATGCTGATCGAAACCCATATATATGTTTTTAAATGGGTGTAATATGCTGTTTAGTAATTCTAACAGATTCTGTAAGAATCATTTTGTCAATTTTCATAATAAATTTTGGATGTAATTCTACTTATTGTTCCCCCAAAATGACTAGGATACAGTTCTGTTACTAGCAGTATTATTCACATGTATTTTTGTAAAGATAAATTTGACTTGTTTAAAACACGTACATGGAAAATTGATTGACTCAGTTGCAAGAAAGCCATTTGACGTTGCAGCTGAAAAAACGAACACAAAACAAACTTACTTCGGTCTAATATCACGTTATTTCACAACAAAATTTCGTTCGGCTCTCCAGTAGTTTATTTCCAGCATGTTAAGGTTCGCAATACTTAAAGGTGCAGCAGTTTAGATCCTCAAGATATGATTGATCATACATTAAACAAACAATGCAAGAGAATGCATAAAGTGGGCCTTGAAAAAGAGCGTTTGTATTGTACATCACACCTCCTTTGTCTTCAGGTGATTTGTCTTCTTTACGGATTCCATACCACAATAATAGTAATAGTAATACACTATCTTCTGCTTTACACGCTCTGTTATTATTTTGTACATTTTTAGCACTATTGTTGCTTTCTGCCTTTTAGTGCTTTTCTAGAGTTGGTTCATGCTTAAAACCAGCTTTCATTAAAGGTCAAAACTGTTTCCATTATTTCAGTTCAGTCCAAGTCCCTTTTCAGAAACAGGACCTATGCAAGCTAAGCGCACAACATACTAATTATTCAAATTACTGCTTTCAGTGAAGTGATACAGTTAAACAATTGAAACTAATACATTATTTCATCCATAGATGGCACTATATGTTATGCATGGCTAGTGGTGCGATATTTCAGTATTAGGTCGAAAACTTTTGGAAATACCCTCGTAGTCAGAACTCACCGAACAAAGTGATAAAGAAGATTTAATTGCTAGCTGAACCTATGCTATTTACACAGCGCGTAGTTCTAATATGAGCATGAATCTCCTTCCTACTTCTCACTATATATGTGCAAGTCCCTTTACGGACACAAGGAAAAGACAGAAAGACTCTCAAAGCGACTTCATTGCTATAGACAAACACATAAATGTAGTACAGATATGTTCAAACTATTAGACTCACACTCGAAAAATGCAAAATTGACGTAGGAGTCCTAATTTCAGAGTTCTAGACCATTTAATTTAATGGTTAAACCACCAATATAGGATCCTTCATTTATTTACTATACAGTTGAAGTGATGATATCACCGTTGAAAAGCAGATGGTATTAGTGAGCGGGGACATTCTGAAAATAGTGTTTCAGTTGTAGATAGCTATTGTGGTTCCTATCAACAAGTTAGTCTGAAGTGTTGTGGTTGCTGTCGTAAGAAGTTAACAACATTCAGAGTGTTCAACAGTTCGAATGGGCCAGTTTAAAATGATCTTGACGTGTTTCGTGTATCATTCTTTTATTCGGTGTAGTCCTATAATTGCAGCATAATGGGAAAAGCAAAAGATCTTTCTCCGCATAAAATGGAAGTTAACAAAATACTTCAGGTGGAAATAAGATATACACGGCAATACATTACTAGTAGAGTTGGGATAGAACAAAAATCTCTGAGTAGCATCTCTGTTGAAATGAACAAGAGCCGAAATAGGGTTGGGAAGTGTGGGCGAAAACCAAAACTATCGCTAAGAGATATCAGAAAACCAAAAAGATTTGCTCTGGGAAACAGAAGTGCAACTTCTAATAGACTTAAGCATAAAAATGGCTGCGTATGCGCAGACGTTTGGCCTGAAAGTTTTCGAAGGATTCTTTGTGCCGAGAGAATAAAAGCACACGGTCAAGAAAGAAAACAAAATTTGAGTCTACTCCAATCATGACAAAGAAGCGCCTCGAATGGGCACAAGGCCTAGAATATTGGACTGCTGACGATTGGAAAATAGTGTGTTTGAGTGATGAATCATTTATCTCTGTGTCTGATGAATGGTGCGACGTTGACCTGGAAGGAATTCAAGTTGGAATGTATTTAATAAACCGTGAAGCATCCTACTTCAGTCATGGTCTGGGGTGTGATCTCTGTCTTCGGGCCTGGAAGACTGTATATAGTAGAAAGGACAATGAAGCACGACTAATACCTACAAGTTCTTCAAGAAGAATTGCTTTCCCAGAGTGCACTATGGTTTGATTACGTACAATTCATCTTTATGCATGATGAAGCCCCATGCCATCGGGCCAAAGCTGTGACAAAATTCTTCGAGGACAACGAAATCAGTGTTCTTCCGTGGCCAGGCACTTGTCCTGAAATGAACCCGATTGAACACTTTTGGAGCTTCATGAAAGAAAAGCTAGAGAACATTAGAACCAAACTAGAGAAGAAGCACATTAGAACCAAACTTCAATTGATCATGGAGATCAACAATTTGTGGTATACGATGCTGAATTGAAGGCTAAATGTGCTAAACTCGTACATAGGATGCCACAAAGGATAGAATACTTAATAAAGAATAAGGGATTTCATAAGAAATATTAATCTTTGTGAAAGAGATAATTTTCTTGAAAGAATTCCATTTCATTTTTTGTTTCCAGTTTGGATATACACACTTTATAGTAATTATATTTGAATGTTACGTACGCATTTGTTTTATTGATATTGACAAGCGTATGTCACACCCACTAGAAATTAGGACTGAGTTACAAAGTAGTAATTTGGACTAAGTTCGAACGTATTTTCTCACGTAATATTGTAAGAATAGTAAAATATTCAGAAACTGAATGTTGAGTCTAATAATTTGAACACGTCTGCATTTTAATATATAGAATTTTAGGATGAGTTTGTGTCAAACTTGGAAAAGTGATAGATGATACCAAATGCATTTTTTTTTCTTATAATTCCATATCCGAGTACGCCTTATTGTGGGTCCACAAGTCTTCAAACTCAGAATAGGCATTCCGATTAAAGCAAAGCGCCTGAAATGTCCATCAACCCGCTATACGTAGCTCCTGTACTGGTTGCCTTTCACAAGGGTATTAACCTTAACGTCCTGGTGGCAATATTAAGCTAATAGGGTCAAAACGACGTCCAAAATGTGGAATAGAAAAATAAAGACAAGTTCTTTTTTTTATTTTGAAAATTTGAACAAGGACTGGCAAATCTACACAAAATTTGGAATCGGCCAGCGAAAACAACACGTTTCTAGCGCTTGTAGTTTTCGAGATCTCATTGTCAAAAGGGTTGGCCAGAAACATATAAATTGTTCTAGCATTTTAATATATAGAATATGCTGGCTTTAAGTATCTTAGAAAACACACAGTATGTACTTTCGAGTACTTATATGTTCTCATAGTATACTTTTGTATCAACACTGAAGAGGCCAAAACGGTAAGGTAAATGATATAAAGTGTTAACATTACCGTATCTTTATAAAAGCTTAATAGAAGCAGTTGTATTTACATAGTTTCTTTTGAGAAGACTCGCCTAACAGTTCTTGTTCATATGTTATACTAAAGAATATGCTTATTTCTTTTCTTTTTACCTTTTTGTCTTCCCTTTTTGATTAATATAAACACACACACACACACACACACACACACACACACACACATATATATATATATATATATATATATATATATATATATATATATATATATATATATATATATATATATATATATATCAAATAAAAATGCTTAAGAGTGACCTGATGTTCTAAGGGCTTTACTACTTAGGCCAGAAAGAGCAATTACTTTGCAAAATGATGTTTTCCTTAAATAGCTCTGCTAAGTTCGCTTAAGCGGAAAATTAACGTGTAGCTGAGCGCTTTCATTTTAGTGATGGAGAGAGAGAGAGAAAGAGAAAGAAAGAGAGAAACGCACACTCGTTCGTTTCTCGTGGTGTTGGTGGAGGTATCTGTAAAGAAGTAACTTTATATATATATATATATATATATATATATATATATATATATATATATATATATATATATATAATATCAGGGAAAGAGAGCTGGGATTAATCGTATTAATTCTCTCTCGTTCTCCTTTTCTGCTGCCTCATTGAAACGAGAATGAATCACTTTAGCCAGGCTGTGACGTCATTCGTCAGTCCTTTTTTCCTTTCGTTCTTTCTATTTTCTCATATATAAGCACATTTGGAGTCGCATTTTGCAGCTCGCTGCTTTTATAGTAGTATATAGTACGCGTTATATACGTACTACACAAGAATAAAGAAAATGGGGTTGTATGTAGTAGGGGTAAGGGCTTCTGATTTACGACGTTATGGTCTCTTGCACAAAAGTTACATTTTTTTCTTTTTCGATTTGATTGGTTTCCAGCTATAATGTTCTTATACTACAGTGTTAGGATATGGGTAAATCCGTAAAACGATAGGGTAAAAGGATTGTGCGTATGGTAAATGAGACCCAATCAAAGGATTAAAAGAAAAGAGAAAAAGAAAGAAGGGGAACATTGACGGAGTAGACGAAGTTACTCCAAAATGAACAATGAGACTTGTCTTAGAATGCAAGGAGAAAATTTTATTATTATAATCCAGCCAGGCAAGTTGTGCCTCTTGAAATTAATTATGTCGCGAAACGTGTGAAATATGGCGTTAAGGTAAAAAGGAAAAAAGAAGTATTCAAGGATTTTCTACTCGTGTTCGAATCTTCAGGAAATTAAGAACTAGGCTGCATTGTCGCCCCTTGCAATCAACCACATTAAATTATATCTAATCGTGTCATAAACTAGATTTTTATGGCAGATTGAGTCAAGAAGTTTTTTTGGGATTGAGAATGGTATTCTTTTTGTATAAGAATATGAGTAATTTACTAGCAGTCTGTGAAGATAAATTCATTGTATATTATATATTGAGAACTCTTGAAGTTCTACGTCCTACGGTTATGCCGTGTTGTCTAAAGGAGACGGTGATTATGTCAAATGATTGAAATGGTGGAATAAAGAAAGAGGGAAGGACATGGGAGAACCCCGAGAAAACCAACGCACACGGTGTTTGTCCACCACAAAGCTCACTTGGCGCAAGCTGGGATCAAACCAAGGACCCCATGCAGTAAGGGTGAACGCTCTGCCACTAAGCCACCGTGGCCCCTTATATTATATATTAGGATCAGGTTATCGATTACCAGGTAATATCTAACTGGTAAGACGATTACCTGGTAAGACTAGACATGTGACTTGAATGAGGACATAAGCATTAGATTTATATTAGTACTGCTAAATGTTTTTTAATATTCGTAATTCGAATAATTATATGCCATTCGAATTCGAATATTTACAATATATGAGCCTCATTCATAGAAATATTGTGTGTCACCGCTCCGAGTATATGTGCCACAAGTAGGACAAAATATAACAACAGATACACTGTGTTACTTAACATTTCTTTCTTTTTTCTTGTTTCTTTCTTTTCTTTTTTTTTTTTTTTTTTACATGTAAAGGGTGTCCCATGAAGAACGCAATTTTTGAAATGCCCACCATTTCTGTTCTAGTAAGTTGGCAACACTGAACATTACACGATTTTCATCTGTTTGTGTTTGTGGTTATAGTAGACACGGAGCACCGAATAGCGCATGATTGTCATCTGTTTTCTGTACGGGTAGGAATGGAACGCTTCACGACTGAACAGCATGTGCTGTCATAGTGAAAATTTATTAGAAATGTCGTACAGCGCTCCGTTCCTACCCGTACAGAAAGCAGATGACGATCATGCGCTATTCGGCGCTCCGTGACTACTAACCACAAAGACGACAGATGAAAATCGTGTAACGGTCAGTGCTGCCAACTTACCAGAATAGAAATGACGAGCATTTAAGGGTTCCTAATTTCATATGACGATTAAGTATATTAGAATTTGTAAAATCGCCCTTAAAATTAAACTAAATTTACAGAAAAATCAGAATTTCAGGGGATCTGGATTCCCAGTACCTACCACATGTGTACGTCCCTGCTTTTCATTATATTCATATAAGCACTTTGTGAATTTATACTTTTTATGCTGTGAATCATGTAACATTAAGAACCGTGTGTTCGATATCTAAGACTTTGGCGGACTAGTGTTACTTTCGAGAATTGAGAAAAAAAATTCGTCTCGTGGGTAACACACAGATGACAAAGGATTATGGCTGCTGAAGGACTATACATATTTCAATTGGATACTCTGCTGCCAGTATATTAATTCATAACACACCAAATTTGGGGTCGCGGTGGCCCAGTGGTAGAGAGTTCGCCTGGGATCCTGGGTTCGATCCCAGCTCGCGCCAAGTGAGCTTTGTGGTGGACAAACACCGTATGCATGGGTTTTCTCAGCGTTCTCCCGGTCCCTCCCACTTTCTTCATTCCACAATTTCATTCATTTTTCACTATCACTGTCTCCTTTAGCCTAGCCGGCATAATCGTTGGACTAAAACTTAACGATTTCATTTTATTTCATTTTTGCAACACCAAATTTCTGACTTTCTAGACTATGCATCGCTACCTTTTAATTCAAGTAGCTTTCTGATCTTCTCACTATCACAACTCAAAACTGGAAAATTTATTCCCCCCAGCGGAAATCGAAGTCGAGATCAATCATGCCTGAAGATACTGAGTAAAGCACACAAGTATTATCAAATATATATCTTGTTATCAACTAGAAAACTTAAGACTCAGTGACTAAGAAAAGATTTTTTTTTTATCTTGGGAACTAACAACATATATAAAAACTATTATTGATTTTGTATATATATTTTTCAAGGCTGCTGAAGCAGATCGTTTGATATCCTGGTGGGCGGGAAATGTCTCTGCAGTTTTAAAAGGAAGTTGCCTATGACTTGTAATTCCGGAATCTGTTGCTTCTCTTACGTAATGCCAGCAGGGGATCTCTGAAATGGTTCTTTAGTAAGATGATAGAGATGAAGAGTTTAATATTGGTTATCCGCCTTCAGAAACTCCCAAGGCTTGTTTCTTTCGCCGAGGCGTACACAAGCTTCAAGTCCACATCCTCCGCATTGTTGTGAAACAGCAACGCGTTTTCAAAGGTTACAAAAGGACGGTCCTAATTTGGTTATTGATGAGTATCGAGCAAATGTTAAGTAATTGGCTGGAGAATCACTTTCGGATCGGAATACCTTTTTTTTTTTTACTTTGTTTTTAGTATCCTCATAGGAATTGAGAATAGATTCTAAATTTTGAGAATATAGTGGCTCAGTGGTAAAGCGCTTGTCTGTAATGGAAGGGGTCTGTGGTTCGGTCTTAGAATATATGTGTTTGTACTGAACAACTTTAGGTTTGTGGTGGAGTTTCCATGTTTCTTGCTACTAATGTTACTTACGAGACAAGAAATAAGATTTTGTCTCGTCTCGTCTCGATTTTCGAAGAATTTTTTCCCACGTCGTCTCATTTGTAAATTTATGTAGAATATTTATGCTTTATTTTTAAAAAATTTCATTGTAAAGTTATGAGAATCATTTCGCGTCACGAGAGGTCCATAAAGCGTGTGTGATGTAACAACATTTAAACAGCTTTACGTATTATTGGACTATATTGTGTCAGTGGCGGATCCAGGGGGGCGATTGCCCCCCCTCCCCAGAAGAGGAAACTTTCTTATTTTATATATATAAAACCCATCCCAGTGTTTGGAGCTCTTAAAAGTAGCTCTAAGTAGCAGTATTAACAACCTTCCGTCCTGGATCCGCCCCTGTATTGTGTAATGACTTGTGTATGTTGTTGATGAACGCTGTTCATTGTGTTTGTAGAATCACTTTATCTATTTATAGTTTTTTAACCATGAATCTAAGATGTGGGTGAACTAGTGCTGCCCACGTAACTCGTGAAATTTCACTTTTCGAAAATGGATCGACAATTGTATATTTTATTTTCTCGTCTCGAATGTAAAAAACGACCATTTTGTCTCGTCTCCTAAATTGTGTAGAAGTATCACCTTGTCTGGTTAAAAAAAAAAACTTTTTCGTTTCGTTTAGTAAATTTGTATACAAAATTTACGATGTGAAGTTTTTGTTAATTTAATCTAGTAGTTATCAGAAATCTTCCACGTCACGAAAGATCGACGTAGAATATGATATAAGAACATTTAAACCATATTCCATATTTCTTATTGGAGTAAATTGTGTAATGGCTCGCGTATCTCGAAAAGTTGATAAATGCTTGAGTTGAGTTGATTTTAGTTTAGCGTCCCTTTCAGCAGCGAGGCTATATGAGACGTGTACCTACTGATTAACGTGCAATCCGAGCCACATGAGCTCCTCCCGGGAATCGAACCCGGGTCTCCCACGCCAAAGGCGCGTTCGCTAACCGCTTAGCCACGGAGGAACTCTTGATAAATGCTCTTCATTTTGTTCGTACAATTACTTTGTTAATCGTAGAACACTAACATGATGTTTGAAATCTTAGATTTTAGTGAACTAGTGTTGCCCTTCGTGACTGACGAACTTTTTTTTTTTTTTTTTTGCATCTACTTGGTTCTTGTTTTCGAGACGAGACGAAGAAATTTCCCGTCTCGTGGGAACTGTATTTTCCTATTTCTTGCTGTACTCTCTTCGCTCACTAATTTCTCTTTAAACACTGTATTTGTCATTCATCTTCGTTAGGCTAAAGAACTTAATAACATTTCATTTTCATGTATTGCTCTGATTAGTTGTAACTTAACGTGTATTTTCAACAATGATGTTATGTGGAACGGGCTTTATGGCTTAAAGTCGGTTACGAATCACTACTCAGTTTTGTATCCGAGCCAAGCATCTTCACTTCCCACATCGTACAACATATTTATGGGATGTCCAAAGTTCCCGTACCTGCCTCGGGACATTCAGACCCGAAATAAAAACTTCAATGATAACAGAAAAATATCCATGGGATTCCTCTCGGATTTCAATGGGCATGTGCCTGTCACAGTTGAAATTTTAAGGATAGTGGAAATATCTACATGATTTCTCAAGAATTTCAATGGGTTGTAGGGACCGCGGTGGCTCAGTGGTAGAGCCTCTGGTGATAGGGGTTCCGGGTTCGATCCCAGTCCCCGCCAAGTGAACTTTGTGGTGGACAAACACCGTGTGCGTGGGTTTTCTCGGGTTTCTCCCGTTTCCTCCCACTTTCTTCATTCCACCATTTCATTCATTACTCATCATCATCGTCCCCTTTAGCCTGACCGGCATAAGCGTGGGACGTAAAACTCAAAGATTTCATTTCATTTTTTCAATGGGATGTATTTGCCACATTAGAAACGTTAAGGGTAATTGAGGCATCTATGGAATTTCCCTCAGATTTCAATACGATGTGCCTATCGCTATAGAATCTGTAAACATAATAAAAATATTCGTGGGTTTCCCTTGGATTTCAGTGATATGTACCTGTCTCACTACAAACTTTAAGGATAATGAAAATATCTACGGGATTTCCCCTGGATTTCAATGGGACATGCCTGTCACAGTAGAACCTTAAGGATAATGGAAATATCCATACGATTTTCTTTGGATTTGATGTTAAACGTTAACCTGTTAAATCTTAATTTAAAGTTAAACGTTAAACGAGTAACATGTTAAACGGTTATTTCAGGTTAAACGTTAACCTGTTAAACGTTAATTTGTAGTTAAACGTTAACCTGTTAAACGTTTATTTGAAGTTAAATGTTAACCTGTTAAACGGTAATTTCAGGTTAAACTTTAATCAACTATGGACATTTTTCTTCAATTAGGAAACACACCAAGCAACTTGAATTATTAAATATAACTTCCACAATTAAATTGTAAATAGATAAATGTTCAGTATAGAATACAATTCACCATAAAGATGCAATACTAAATTTGACTTAATATATTTTGTATATATTCCACAGCATGTGTAATGGATTAGAATTACAGGAGAGAGTCATATAGAACGCTAGAAGGGGGAGATTGGATTGTATCGATTCGGAGTGAATCACTCTTTCCGATAGGTCATCTGTTCCATTTTTCGTCGCCCAAGCTTCGAAGTACAAGGTTGTTGATAACATGTAACATACACCAGTTCTCCTTATACGGAAATGGTAGGAGGGAGAATTGGTTTCGTTGAACAAAAGAGGAATGAGGAGGGGGGAGGAAAAGCTAGTACGTATTATATCCGCAGGAAGTAATGGTTTCGGGTTAGCAATTAGGCTGAACGACTTCATGTGGTTTGATAACGATGTGGCGAAGAGTTGATGAGAGGGTTTCCAGGCGTGAACTCGCCAGCAAATTTTACAAGGCTACCCTTTTACATAAATTACTTCATTGTTATAACTCTGTAGCATCGAATTTCAAACCTTATTGGTTGCAGTGCTTACTGCTTCATATGGATATGAGGAACCTGCAGCGATACACGAAGAAAAAAACAACTATCAATTTGGGATTACCTCTCTCTTTGTAATGTCTTTTTTAAAATATGCCGTATAACAATGGGTTGATCTCCAACACAATTCAGAAGAAACAATTATGTTGCATCTAAGTCATAAAAAGAATCTGGAAGTTTTTTTTTTTTTTTTTTGTGCGGGGGGTGCGTTTTTACAAGACTAGATTTGGAGCCGAGAACCCTGTAAAATGTATATAATTAATATCTGACTGATTTTCTCGTATGGGGAATTTTGAAGTTTAAGGCTTCCACTGTGAAAATTCGGGATGCACATCATCCCTGAATTCTTACAAGCAAAAGAAAGTTGAAAGAAATATGAAATGTTTAGGAAAACGCGTTGATCAATAGCGTATACAGAATTTTCACCAAGGAAGTGGAAACTCAAGTACTCAAACTAACGACATGCACTATTTTTTGTATGTACACGTATATATCTTAATATTATAAATATTTATCCATGATATCTTGTTGAGGAAGGGTAAAACCAGGAAAACCTCCTCTTGCGTACTCCACTGGTGTCAATTGATTGGTATTTATGTCAGTGGCGTATACTCGTTTGATGACTTGGGCTACCACTAACCTTTATAACATCTGTTTATTATTATTATTATTATTATTATTATTATTATTATTATTATTATTATTATTATTATTATTATTATTATTATTGGAGTTTAGTTTCCACGTTAGTATATAGTCTTTAGAAAAAGAAAAAATATAACACACTTTCCTTTTATTAAGTAGATAAGTATGATTTTAGCTCCACTAGCAAGATTTATATACGTATTATTTTATCGGTATTACGGACCACAGATAGTGCATTTCTATTTTTCTTTTTTCTTTTCTTTTCTTTTCTTTCTTTCTTTCTTTCTTTCTTTCTTTTTTTTTTTGTTCCATTAAGTAACCCTACTCATCAGACAAAATGGAAGCTAATCGAGTAATAAAGAATGCTGACATAGGGATTAGCCAACGAAGGAACTGCGGTCTGTAACAGTCTTGGTAACGAAAAACAAATAATGAAATAAGTATTTATAAAAGCTGTGCCAACTATAGCAAAATAATGTAAAACACAAAATTTTTGTTGCGTTGACACAAACCGCTTCCGAACGAGGCTTAAGATGTCCGAAACAATTCCCAGAGTCCTCCAAAATGCCTCGTCATTCCTCGTAAAATGTCCCTTTACTCTTCGCTCACGCCCAAGAAACCGATTTCTCTAGAGGAAACTGGTGTCACTTGGCAAACCATTCGTACGCTGTGGGCGGAGGTGGAGCGGAGGGGATTGCGCCAATACGGTTCTTGCTGTAGTGGCTAAAAAGTGGTTTACTGCTGCGTTGTCATATCGAAGACCTCTTAAGATAGCTAGTCAGACTGTGTGCGAAGAAGTTAGTAGATCTATCTAAATACATACCATTTTCAGAAATTTGTATCATTGAAAGAAGATGGTAAAGTGTTTTATTATGGATACAATTAACTTTATTTTGTAATATATTAAGGTTACCGCCGGTGATTTACGTCCTTTGTCACTAGTAAACTGTATGGACGGGTTAAAGTTACAGTGGTTTAAGTAACTTTTTCAGACACAGAAACCAAATCTAAATAAGTCAATCTATTGAGAGAAAAGAAAAGTTACAGCTTCAATCAACTGTCAACACATGGTATTGGAAGTTGTAGTGATAAAGTTAACAGCTGTTCTGTTCTAGCATTTATTACAATATCTTAGGCGTTAATGTCTCGTAAAGCAGAAGATGTGGCTTACACCACTAGAACTTTAATCTGTCCATATAAGACAAGACTTACAGTTTAAAATGGGGGCTGAATGCTCTTCCACCGAGAATTGAGTCTTACGAACCAAAAGGCACATGCGCCAAACATTAGATTATGGAGCGAAGTTTGTCGAGAATTGTAATGAACTTGCAGAGTTTTTTTTTTCTTTATAGCTAATTTGCTTTCATTCGTTTCCCAATTCGATCTATACTTTATAAATAAATCTATACAAAACAGAAACCACAATGTACTATGTGAATCGTATGTGTGTATTCACAGATTTTGAATTCTTAATAAGACGTGCAGCCATTACTTTTATTACTATTACTAGGTTGATATGAACGATTGTGAACTTGAATTTTCCCGGTAGGGTCACGAGAATTACTTTAGCAAGAGGTATCCAACTCCAGCCTTGAAAGTTAGAAATGAAACCATAGGAGACTTTATAAGGGTGACTGCGAAGATTCATTTCCGCAGAAACCAAATGTTGTCATTAACTTCTGTTTTCTTCCCATCCTAGTGTAATTTCTAGATCAGGTATTCTAACTGCTCGATGTATGACGTAGGGGTGCTGTTTTATAATCTGAGGCTAGGAGGAAATGAAGATGACGTAGGAAGCAAGTGTTGGCAGTGTATGCACAGCCATGGGTCCAGCAGTATCATGCCTGCAAAACTGTCGACTACGCTGTCGGCATTTCTAATTTTGTTCGTCAACGCTGTCTTTTTTTAATCAACATCAGGTTACCTGCCAGCTCCTTCCTGTGACGTCACAGATCATTCATCTGGAAATTACTGCTTAAGATGATCGTGCCTTATACTATTCTTATACTTTATTATAGGAGTTACCCAATCTCTTTCAGAATATACTCCGCGCGTATTACCCATGGATAATTTATTAGGAAAATAAGATTACAATATATGCGAAATGCAAAATATTTCTTGATATGAATTCCAGGACATTAAACTCATCTCCAGTAGCGATTATATAAGATAGGATCTTTCCCAGTTATCAGCCATGTTAAATTAAGCAAATACTGGAATATATAACATTCACTTTCAGCTTAAATCAAACTTTTACAATACTTTTGAGCTTAAAATAGAAATACAGACCCTTCTGCTTGTATATGTTGATATAGTTTTACGCCTCACACATTTTTACGACTTCGATTATATCATTTTTCTTTGTGATTCTCGTCAGGCTCTGCGTAATATCGTCTAAAAGCTCTTGGGACCTACTTTTTTAAAAACCCATTTTGATGCGAGTTTGGTAAGACATTTTATTTATATATCCAAGATGGGAAGAAGAAGTAGTTTTCTTTCTCTCTCTCTTCGCCGGGAGGAAACCACACACGCGCGCACTCTGAGGAGCTACGATCTGAAATTGTCGAGAAGAGCTAGTTAAACTCGGACAGTTGTAGTAGTAGTGCTGGGGCCGCTAATACTCGTAAACTTCAATTCAGCGCTCTCTTGTAACATGAGTTCCAATTCGATGGTTCTTCCAAAATATCCCTTCTCTTTTCGTGATGCCTAGCATTTTCCTCGTTCTGTACAGCCTCCCCACTTCCCTTTTCCTGTATGAAGCCACTAATTGAGTTCCTGGAGTTTTGGGAAAGAGGCAAGTAAAAGGGATGCTGGATAGGAGCTCTCCTCCATCTCGGAGTTACCCGCTCGGCTGGCTGCAGCATTGCCGTATTCAACTCAGCACAGTGTTGCCAGATGTAAAAATTGTCCTTTGCTGTTATGTATATATGTATATACCGAGTTTGACCCTTTACTTCCTCTTGCTCTGTTTATCTTTGTACAAATCTAGCACTGAGATGCGATAATTCTGTTAATAATGAGGAAAACTACGTAACCATTGAGATAACGAGGACATACGACCGAATGAGTGTATGCAACACTTCCTGTAGTTAACACATTGCGCGTAATTGTATTCCCAATATGACGTCCTTCTCTGCCAAACTATAGCTGCACTGCAAAAATAAACCTGTGTTTAAACATGATTTGGACGTTTTTAAAATAACCACAGAGGCACAGAAGTGACTTTTAAACAGTGTTAGGACACTTTATGCATTACCGTGTATACATATACAGTTTTTTCTGCTCGTGTGCTTATTGGATACATCAGAATTCAGTACATTTTGAACATTGTTAGGACAGTTTCTCTTAACCGGTTTTAGGATGCATTCTGGACATTTTTGTTCATTAATATATTAATAATATTTCAGGACATTTTTGGACAAATTAAACCGTCCTCTACTACTGTGACACTTCGTACCTCCTGAACCACCTGACCGATCTGGATCAAATTTTCAACATAGGTAAATGTCAGACCTGGAAAGTACTTTTTTTTTTTTTTTAATCATTTCGCTTTGACAGTAGAATTTAGAGGAGGGGGAGATTCACAAAAATAAATACTCTTGAACCACCCGACTCGTAAACTAAATCCGCCTTATGCAGAGTCGTTTTGACGTATGATTAGTGTCATACTAAAGCCCTAACTACTGCAGGAAACATATGTTAGTCGAATTCTTTAGTATGACACTAATCACGCGCCAGAACGACTCTGCGTAAGGCCCAATAACTTTTGAACCATCCGGATAATCTTGATGAGATTTGCCACATAGCTAAGGTTTGGGTCTGGGATGTTTTTTTTTTTTTTATCATTACACTTTGACGATGTAACTTAGGGGATGGAGAGGGGAAGATATTTAAAAATGCTCGAAAATGACTTCGTTATGAGTGTCAAATCCATAGTGTTTGAAGTCGCCGAGACGAACAATGACACTTCCTACATAGGCGGCGCCAGGATTTTGGTAATGTGGGTGCAGGCTAGGATGGGACAACACATCCTTACATTTTTTGCCAGAACACTCTGCATTATTGAGCCTTAAGATCTCAAAAATAATCCCTAAGTTTTACTCAAAAAAAAAAAAAAAAAAAAAAAAAGGAAAAACACTGTATGATAGCAAGTAACTTATGAGAGACTTAAGAAGTCCCTCAAATGTATCCAAACATAGGAAACAAGAAATATACAAAATAGAAATGATTATTATAGGAAATCTGAACATCGAAGTTAATGTGGGCGCGGTTGCACCCACTATAGCGCCGCCTATGACTTCCTATGCTGTTTAAATCCAAATTCAGCCATTTATGTACAAAATGAAACTTATTCTCTCCGTGCGAAGACAGGTATTCTGCTAGTATTAAATGAAATTATACTTCCGAAAAGAAAAATGGTGAAGCTATCGAGATTTACATATATTTTTTTTTTATTTATTTATTTAAAAAGTTTACAACCTTTCAAGTGAGTCTCCAGATCTATATATCTATGCTCTGCTATTCTTGGGTGTAACTCGGCTAATACTGATTAAAATTAACCAAAATAGGATAAAATATAGCAGACCTTAGGACGTCAGGAACTCATTATACGATCCGGCAGTATAATAATATTTATCTTTTGCTCTTACCACGCTGCGGATGATTATTCCTTTGGCTCTATCTTCACTACATAATTTACCACATATATATATACCATGTGCTTCTCTACTCATTAGCTAGTAAGTTCATGCTGTCTTGTTTCAGACAAAATAAAAACTATGTGAGTACTACCTTGTACTCTCTGCATGATGCGTTGGTTCTCCGTTTTCACATTATTCTCTATCTTTCGTATGGTGTGGAGAATTATTCTCCTGACCACATAAGTAAAACGAATATGCAGTCATTGTTGCATGACCCTGAGATATATTCATACACCCGGAGTAATTATAGTTTTTTTTTTTTCCTATGATGACTACACACAGAAAGAGTGCGCTTGTATGTTATTCGAAAGGTCAAAATGTTTTTAAGGACATTAATTCTTCGTTGAAATGAGAAGTTTTATGATTTTTAAAGAAAAATTGGCTTTAATCCAAGACTATAAAATTTGTTAAGTATTAAAAAAAGCACTGTTCGTATGCGAATTTATTGTTCTGGTGGCCATATTTCACCCTTTTGCCATACTTTTATATGATTATATTTAATTCTTCTGCATTACTTAAGCAGAATAAGTAGCATTACATATATACACAGTACATATACAGCACATATATTGTTTAGCAGCAATTTAGATATGAAGTTCTTAAAGTTGTAAATATGTGCTGTTACACTGAGTAAATGTACCAAAATAGTGTGCTGTATTTTAAATTCTCGGTTGAAGTTGTAACACATACATTACGTTGGTGTGTAAACAAGCGTATAATATGAAGATTGTAATTTAGCTTGTTATTTTTTAACAACAATAAAAAAAATCAACAATTTTATGAGCATTCTTATTACTCTTGCATTGAGAAAAAATGCTTAATTCGGTCACACATAGCATATGTGACTACACTAAATATAACTATTCATACAATGCATCAACGGACATTGCACATTTTAACTGTTTCCAGACTTGGGATTTCCTCCATAACTTCGTTCATCGTATTGATACTATCCAATAAACTGGTCATATTCACTATTTGGTGTTCCTTCTTTTTTATGAATGATGATGTACGGCGTTTCCTCTTATTTTAAATGTTTTATAATTTATTTTAAATGTTTTATAAGCACGATGTTTTATAATATGTTAAAAGTAATTGAAAAAGCACAATGAAATATAATTTCAGATCAGAATGAATTTTTTAAAAAAATATATACACAATGTGAAAATTAGGTTTTTTAGGTATAAAAAATACGAGGGCTATTTTTTAAACCTCCGTTAAGCCACTGGACAAGAACCATGTGAGATGGGGAAACGGGGACGAGAGAAACCTGTCCGTTGGACATCGCCCTTCCCTCATTCTGAAATTTAATCGTTTTGAGGTTTTTTTTTTTTTTTTTTTTTTTTTTTGAGTTACTGAAAGCACCTGCCAAGTGTAATTTGACTTCTCCAGACACTGATTTTGTAATTTCAGCAAACTCAAACGACAGTTCTGAAATCGTAACCTACGTCTTTGACGAACCATATATGCTAAGATTCACGATTTCAGTAAAAGGTCGTCACCCTCGTCGTGTACATCGGCACCATTGCCGTGGGAGATCCGAGTTCGGTTTTCGGTGAAAAAAAGCTCATGTAGTTCGGATTTCACGTTAAGATGTAGATACAAGTCTCATATAGCCTTGCTGCTGGCGGAATGCTATACTCAAATTCAATCCAATCCAAGTGCACATCGGCAAGTTTCCTTTAAACTCTCTGCAGCACTCGTGCACACAGCCATCGCTTATAAAGTTCCCTTCTTTAAATTTTGCTGCACTCGTGCACACAACTATTTCTTATAAAGTTCATTTTTAAAAATTTTCTGCAGCACTCGTGCACATAGGCATTGCTTATAAGGTTCTCTTTTTAAACTCTCTGCAGCATTCGTGCACACAGCCATCGCTTATAAAGTTCTCTTCTTTAAACTCTCTACAGCACTCGTGCATATAGGCATCGCTTATAAGTTCTCTTTTTTAAACTTTCTGCAGCACTCGTGCTTATACCCATCGCTTATAAAGTTCCCACCATAAACCTTACTCACTCGTCAACTTACAGCTGCTGTCTGCTTGGAAATATCGAATTACATTATTTATTCCGATTTGGCATGTGCTCAGTTGCACTCGGTATGTTTTTACGCTCACTACCCCACAGTGATTGAACAGATTCTGTCTGTCTGTGTGGGCTATGGGTAACGTCCAATAAAGCTGTGTCGTATCCCTGTTTCGTCATCTCACGTTGTTCTCCGCTGGTAATTTGACTGAGGTTGAAAAGAAAATAGCCCTCGTATTATCTGCAGGTAGGTGATGTCCCTTCAGCTATGTACGCTATTAGTTACCTCCTCTCGTGATAAATACCTTTGCTCATTAGTACAGCAACTGGAAGCTGTTGGAGAAGTCTTCTTCTTGGATGCCCTTCAGTTCTTTCGTAACGACCATGTTGATGGTCCCCACCTCCTCAGACATGTTGCCCTTGTTGGCAAGTACTGTGGATAGTCAATGGCAGTGACTTGTTTTTCTGGCCAAACACCACCTAACAAAGTTACAGTTTTCCCTTGACACTCACTGCCTCTTCTGTTCAACATTTAGAGTGTGTGGTACAAAGCAGAAGCACACCATCCTTTTCCCCAAATTTTCATGAATGGTTTTCTTATTGATGCCGAGAATACCACTGATTTCTAGGAGACTTATATGATCATCGTCAGCAAGACGTTTCCTCATGGAGAGCACAGTTTTTCATCTCTTCGTGCGCTTGGATGTCCTGTCCTTTCGCTGTCCCTTAAAGATACCTTGCCCTGGCGAAAGTGTTTGTATAATGCAAATGCACTTATTCTAGACTAGGGGTGGGGAACCTTGTTTGATTTAAAGGAACATTGTCAATGTCCATTTCCCAAGAAGACCGTATGTGATAGTTTTGAACAGACCTAAATGTTGTACTTATTTGACATTTATTAAACATTGTTAATTTACATGAAAATGTATAACATTGTAATATTTATAACGTACGAAAATCGAGATATCTAGTTTTGAACAAATCTTCAACCCATAACCTATGCCGATATCTCAGCTTAGTGCTATCCTCTATGGATGCTTCTCACATATGTTAAATGCGGTTGCATACTAATCTTATTCCTATATTGATTTCATTCCTAAAAAAACCTCTCAGTTTCTCTAAATCACCAATGCCTTCCTTATCTTTGCTGCCCTTTTTTTTTTTTACCAACTTCCTGAGGGCCAAAATACCAGTACATCTAACTAGAGCTTGACAAGTACTTCCTACTACACCTATTGGTCAATGTCTACCTTCTGGGTCCTTGGCAATGGAACTCTAAATAAACCCCTTTCTACAATGGAACCTTTTATGATTTTCAAACTATTATAACATGACTTTCTATTACTTTCAAAAGATTGTAAACAAAAACTTCGTTGTTGAAGAGCACATTAGCAAGTTCTGACGTGAGACGGTTTTGTTACATGTTGTTCAGTAGTGAGCAACTGCTACAGAGTTACACTCTAAAATATTAATACGGTATTTTCGTTCTTTCTTTAACAATATTTTGAGTAATGTGAAAATTTCTGTCAAATTACAACTTCTTTTTTTTTTTTTTACATCATACTAGTTTCTTTTATTGTTATTATTCTGGCATAAAATTCATTTCTGGGTGAAAGAGGGTAAGGCAAGGAAATCGTATACTTTTTGCTTCGAAAATCGGAAGAAACCAAATCAATATTTGTACGACTAGAAAAGCTTGCTCGGCGTTTTCATAGAATAGTGAGGAGTGGGAAAACTCCACGTCAGCTGGCAACTGTGTCTCTCTATCTCAGAGTGATATTCCAGCTGCATCAGCCATCATTTCTCCTTCACCTAAAACACACCCTTCCATCTTTCTTATACAGGCAGCCAACCAACCCTCATCCCCCTTCCGAACGAACCAACTACCCTTCCATTTTCATCATTAACTTGAGAGAAGTTGTTTAGAAACTTGGGAGGTTGGAGCAGACTCCCTGATGTGCTCTTTATGTAGATTTTACATTCCGGCAATAATATCTTATATGACACACACAGATACAAAAAATGTGTGTTTTGTCCTAATTCACTTTGTTGTTGCAATTTTTTGTCGAGTTGCATTTAAAACATGCTATTTGCTTGTGGTTTCAAAAAAATTCTCTTATGCTACAAATTTGCTAGTGTAAATTTATGAATATCATGCAAATAGCATGTTTTAAATATATCAAAACTTCGAAATAGTTACTGAGTTTATAACCTTTAATACTACATTTCAGTACTGCATAAACGGTAGGGAGGGAATACATATATCAGGTTTATTGCAAATTCTATCTTTATCCAGGTATTATTTTAGGTACAGTGCGATCGTCGTCGTAAGTCAAGCCCTGACTCAAACTGTTTGGTGCTCTATCGCTTCCTGCCTCATACACTTGAATCCTACATCATCTTGTATGAATAGCAATTACTCAATGACAAAAAGACAAAGACGGATTCAGAGGAATGATAGTTTTGTATGATCGCTGCGGAAAGGAAACCAGAATTTGGGTATCTGTCAATATTTTTACGCTTATTAAGTTATGCAGGTATATACGGCATTTATTTAGAAACAGAGTTCGATAAAAATACCATGAAAGGAAAAAAAAAATTTGGAGGAGGTAGCTATTAAATCTTTCTTCTGCTAACCTGTGAAATTTGAACAGCCTAATACTGGGTGGAATCATTATTAAATGGAATACTACAAGTGTAACTAGTTAAGTGAACCCAAATCTACGCAAAACAATATTATGTCTTCATTTCATTCTACAATAGTTGCATTGTGTGTGTGTGTGTGTGTGTGTGTGTGTGTGTGTGTGTGTGTGTGTGTCAGAGGGAGTAGGAGTGGTGTACTTGTCCTATCTCTTCGAAAAAAGAAAAACAAAGAGAAAGAGAGAGGGAGAACACTTCTACTGGAGTCACAAGAAATCATCCAATACCTGTAGTTCAAACAGTGACGGATCTAGAGGGTAAAAAGTGGGGGCATAGACGGAACCTAGCATACGTATATCATGAGTTTACATTTTTTCATGGGTCCTGCAGAAATTTCCGACGTAACTCTCTCCCGATAGATACTATGACTAAGTTGTACGTTGACATTGTAACTATATCTAATGTTTCAGAAATTTTCCAATAAAGAATAAAAGGCAACGCTTACTATAGACCCCTAAACTTTGAAAAATATCTAAGTAATAGCTTTAATTAGATATTAATGAAAGAGGAAATAACCGATTTTTCTTTTACACACTGTGTCCTCTATAGAAGTGAATTCAATAGCGTACAAAGAGTGAAAAAGTGACTGACTGGACCGGGAACTCGAACGCGGGACCTCCAGCATACCGTGGCGACGCGTTAACCACTACGGCACCCAGTCCGCTACCCAAAACAGCCACTCACTCTCTCAATATAGGCAACCACTTAATATATGGACACAGGGATTGCCCAATCACAGCAGGAGTCTGCGGTACAACCCACGTGGTCCGAGTGGAAAGCACCGACTTCGAGAGTGAGAGAGTGAGTGGCTGTTCTGGGAAGCGGACGATGGCGTAGTGGTTTAAGCATCGGCACGGTATGCCGAAGGTCTTGGGTTTGAGTTCCGGGTCTAGTCAGCCACTTTTTCACACTTTGTACTTCATAATAGCTTCAATTATTTTTGTCGCTCAAAAAACTGAGGGGCCTAGGATTTCCGGCCCTCCGCCACTGAGTTCAAACTCTTTGATGACAAATGAGCATAATGAATGGTAAATAAAACAGCTTCTGTGTAAATGGCATCTTGTGATAGTCGTTGTATTTTGAAGATCCAAGAGAAAAGTTACGTCACAATTTGTGCTTGAAATGTGATGATTCCGCCAAGTTATACTTCACCAGTTGTTTTAAGCAATAGTTACAGGAGCACAAGACACAGTCGCATTTTCTTACTGCGCTTAGGATGAATTATTATTAGTTGTATATGCTACGGTTCATCCTCGCACAAATGATATTCTTTACCTTTGAACCATCACTAGCTGTATTAACTAGGTTTATTTCTATAAAATGTAAAATATCATGCCAAAGTATATGTTACAGCTTGGACCAAAATTGTTCAAAATGATCACTTCATTCGTTGTATTAGTCTCACTGTACCTTTCGGGAAATGGGAGAAAATAGTCAAGGTTTACTCCCATATCACAGAAATCTGGAGAAACGAAAAGTTACTAGTACTGTAATCCTCGTGAATATAAGGTTCGAGAAACAATGCCTTACTTGTTACCAAGCTAATTCGCATTTACTTGTTTATAACGTAAACACGTCTGGTATGTAACACAACTATTTTCAGTGTTTTGTTTTCACGATGTTGGATAGTAATTTCTTTATTGAGCTGATTTGAACAAATTTATTTTGTTGTTTTCATGAATTCTGATCTATTATTCGATACAGAACGGCATTGGTATGATGAGTTATGATAACGTAGCTAAAAAGAAATTGTGCAAACAGTTACGTTACTTTCAACAGAACGTCAGCTTGATGATAGTTCAGGTTTCATATGAATAACCCTAATAATAATGATGGTATTGTATTATTAAATCAGATATATTTTCTGGTTAAATGGAATGGAGTCATTTGTATTGCATAAAATTAGTATTTAACAACTTTTTTTTTAAAAGTGTCTATGTTTTGTTTGTTCCTGTATTTACACAGAGTTTTTCATCCAGTTAAAGATATGTTCTCTTTTTTACAGGTAAGCACCCAGTTAAATTCAACTATTCCAGAACGTGTGTTAGCTTAACGTAAGGTAAGAAACAGTATTTAATTCAGAGAATATCTATCATTCGGGGTCTCTTGACTGTTTTGAATGCCATGACTACTGAAGGAGATAGAGAAAATATGTTACGAAAATCCTAGGAATGTTAACCCGAGATTCTGTATCTCTTCACAAGAGCACTACGAAGATGAAAAATTAAAGAGTCACTTGTTCCATTTAATGTACTTCTATCAGTGTATCTATGTTGAACTGTTGGCTCCGATTGACAATTAAGTTCTACTTCAATGTAATAATATTTTGTCTGTTGACTACGTTACTAAATATTTTCTAACTGTACAATCAGTATATTTCAGTTTAATACCTACTTAGTAATTGACATTTGAATGTAATTCCAATTTTGTAGTTACTTAGCATCTATTAATCGCATAGACCTACTAGGTTGGCATTAGATTTGCGAAACCTGTGGTAATATTTATTAGTACTTCTTACTACCTGTTTACCATATGTATTTCCTAATATATTTGAGCGGCTCCGGGGAAGACAATGGTAAGCACCACTTACGATGAAATTGAGTTATTAAGTGGAATGGGTTTGGATCGGACCACATAACAATATGTAGGTAGTTTAATTTCGGAGATACACCTCCAGATGGCAGGGAAAGCTTGTTTGATATTTGACATTCCATTGAATTGCATGAGAATGTTGAACCTTCTTTCCCAATACAGTTGAAAATTAGAAAATGTGGCATACCATTGTCTTCCCCCGAGCTGCTCATTTAATATCTGATTATGTTTATCGAAATCGACTATATATGACCATATTTGCCATTATCAGTAAATGTGACTAAATTTATCAGTTGCTGCAATTTTGACTATGTTGTTATACGTTATTTCCCAGTTTCTATATACTAATCCGTAATCTGTAAGTTTGTATGTCATTACATCTAGAATATTGGAATATGTTTGCTAGTGTGAGTAATCTACGACCATATCTGTGAATAGATCTCCAAAATATAACCATGTTTCCTCACTTCTGTAATCTGTGACTGAATGTGATAGTATTAGCAATATAGACCCTATGATTATATGTATACACATTTCCGAGCATCTGCTATCTGTGACCTATCAATCAATAGATCTGTAAAATATCATCATATTTATGATCACATTTTCCAGTATTCATAATATGTAACTATTACTACACATGTCAACAGATCTGTAATGTGTGACAATATTTTCCAGTATTTACAATCTGTGACTATATTTGGCAGTATCTTCAATACATGTATGTTTTCAGATGTAGTTCATAATTTGTAAGTATTTATAGTTTATAATTCATTGGTTATTAGATCTGCAGTGTTTGACTATACTTGTTGATATCAACAATATACTGTATGACTAGATGAAGAGTGGCTAAACTCAAGGCCGCGAAGTTGTATTTTTTGAAAAAACAGCTCAGCTATGGTAAGAAAAGAACTAGTCACCAAAAGATGGCAAAATTTATCCTTTTCGACTAAAAACACATGACTTTTTCTAACCGACTTAAGAAAAGCAAGTTTTGTTTTAAAGAATAAACCTTCCAGATGGTTCCATATATTTAAAAAAAAAAAAAATTGAAGGAAAATTACTGAAGCTAGACGGAGAACACTTTAACGGATGCTGTGTTGAATTTTTTAAAGATTTTTGTTGAAAAAGATTTTATTAAAATTTCTTTTCTGTTTATCTTTTCGGAGTTATCATCATAGGTATTTTGCCATTATTGGGAGGTCACTTGCTGCAACCATGCTCCACGGTCATCTCTTCGTCTTCACGTACTATTTTTCTGTTTTGACATCGTCCATCAATTGTTGTCTCCTTTGCCTCCTCCCTCTCTTTCCTGTCAACATACCCTTTAAAACGTCCCTTATGATACAGTTCCTTCTTAGCCAATGTCCCAATCAGTTTCTCTTTGTCTTCTTAATAATATCTAAAATTGTTCCCCCCAACCGTTTCTAACACCCTCTTATTGTTTTCCGCTCAATCCAACTGATTTTCTCCTTTCTTCTCCACACCTACATTTCGAAAGCCTCCAGTTGTTTTTCATCATTTTTGCATAATGTCCATGTTTCTGATTCATGCAGTACAATACTCCACACGAAGCATTTTATAAGTATTTTTTTCAACTCTTTATTCAAGGTCCCACAAAATAGTATTTTCTTCCTCTTAAAGGCTTCTTTTGCCATTCCTATCCTTGCTTTTATTTCACGTTTACACTTCATATCTTTATTAATAATACTACCCAGATATAGAAAACTATTCACCTGTTATATTTTCTCCCCTCCTAATTCTATATTTGACACCGATCCTTCGTTCCAGTCACCATGGAATGGATTTTGTGTTCCTAACATCTATTTTCATCCCATATTCTTCACAGCCCCTCCTCACTTTTTCTAACTTATTATTGATTTTCTCTTCAGATTCTGCAACAAGCGTCATATCATCTCCAAACTATATACACCTAGTCATTCTACCTTCTACTGAAATGGCGTTTTTATTTTGTAAGCTCTTTTTTACTATCTCTTCTAGATATTAAATAATGTAGGTATTCGGAGTAGAGGTGATCAAAATGTAAAAGAGGCTACATTTCAAAAGTTTTGAGTCTCATATACCGGTTACTTATATTGGCGTGTGGAGTTGCCCAATAGCACTGATAAAATTCGAATATTGGGTTCCTTGAATATCCGTTGTCGGAATATTTAATCGGATTACGAAAATTGTTCGAATATTGTAAATGAATATTCCAATAACACCAGAAAAACATTTGAATACCGGTTTTCGAAGAATTTTAACGAGACTACTGCCCTCTGTGAGCTGAGGTTTCGGACTAGATGTCGCCGTGTCATGAAAGAAAGACACAATTGTACAGATTAAGCTGATAGGTTTAGTATCGAGAGAATAACTTTCTCGATATAGTTTCTACACTATTGCTTGAGAATTCTTTGTGATTATGTTTGAAAGTTCGTCTTCGTCTTTGTTGTTTAGGCAAGAACATTGCACGCATCTACAATATTTCATTGTATCTTATCGCACTTTATGGAGAACAATATTTGCAAAAATAGACGTCGTTAATTAACATTAATGGGGTGGAATGATACGAGAAAGAGGAGTTTTTACCAAGAAAACAACAATAGCGTAAACAAAAGGAAAAGATAGTCCTAGTTTTTTTTTTTAAGTTTCTTTCTCTTTGGGTAAATTTACGTTCTGGTGATGCGTTTCGCCTTTCCATTGTCTTTTTTTTAACTTTATTTTTCTCCTAGGAACCAGGTTCACTCTCTAAGAGCGATTTTCCGCTCCCCTTCTATCTTTTTTTTTTGTCTGCCTCTACAATTCTTCTTTCTTTTCTTAATCTTCTTCATTGCCGTTGCTCGTCTTCTTAACTTCCTTCCTAGTCGCCTAGTCTTTTTTATTTCTGTTACAGCTTGTTTCTTTTACAGTACTTGTCCTATGTAATCAGTGTTTCCAACATTTATGACAATTATGGAGTCGTGCGATAGTTTTTCGGTCTATATGAGTGTCATATACATAAGTTAATCTGTGATTATGAGATAATTTTTACTAAATGTGTTGTAAGCTAATTTGCAAACGCATGCGTTGTAAGAAGTATGCAATAACCAAGCATATTTCATCCAACAAAGAAGTAATTATTGTTTTATATCAATATGACTTTTTCTTTCTTTTTCTTTTTCTTTTCTTTTCTTTTTTTGAAGTTGTATGATATATTCCGAGGCTAAAGAGACGGTGATGATAACGAACGAAATAGTGGAATTAAGAAAGTGTGAAGAAACGGGAAAATCAGATGAAAATCCACACACAAGCCTAATTGGTGCGAGGCAAGTTGGACTCGAACCAGGGATCACACACACCAGAGATGAGTGTTTTACCATACCGACTAATGAAACGAATTTCTTGTAGTGTGTTGTGTTTAATTCCTAAATGTGAGCTTTAAAAAATAATACATTTGTAAAATAATGCATTTGATGAGTACATTTCTTATTAAAGTTATGATTTGATCTCCAACATGACATACTGAGTACTTTTGCGACAATATGAATAACGTACGTGCTTTCGTCCGTGCAACCTATTTGATTCCCGATTGGAGCTTGCGTGGATCGGATCCCACGTCAAGGTGTAGCTTAACGTTTCATATAGCCCCAGTGCTGAAAGGAAAGCTGAATTTCAATTCAACCAACTAAATATGCTGTATCATATACGATACTTTCTAACAGTCTAGTTGGCCACACTTAGTTCGTATCTCACTTCCATAGTAGAGAAAGAGCAAAGAGAAGTGCGTGTTCATTTTTATATCCTCTCTTTTACTCCTATTCGCATTTTCCGCGTCACTAACCCTTGGAGGCAAGAAGAAGAGACCTTAAGAGAAAGAATGAGAAAACAGAGTCGAAATTAGAAAAAGAGTAAAAGAATATCTACTCTTACGGTAGGCTACAGTAGTAGTAGATGGTGAGTAGAAAGCAGAAAAAAGGGGAATGGAAATTCTTGATGAAAAATAAAATAAGAAAGATGCGATGAAGAAAGGTCCAGAAGAAAGACGAAGAAGACTTAAGGGACGGCCCTTGGTAGGATCATAAAAGGAGGCAGCCGAGAGATTAGAAATTCACCCTGTCTTCCTTCCTTCATCTTTAGTTGCCTGTCTCCATCGAGAACCCTCTGCCTATAAACCACCAACCTTAAGATTTAATATTCTGATGCCTGTTATCATGGACGCATCCTCTTCTCTCTATTTCTATACAACGCTTGTTGTATTCCGGTCCTCTCCACCCCCCTGGTGTCTCATTCTACCAACCAACCCCTTAATATTTTTCGTCCCTTAAACCTACCTCCCCGTCTACTCGTGCCTCATACGGTTCCAGGAGATGCGAGATTGGATTACTGATTAAATATCTCTTGTACAGCCAACCACCTCACGGTGTGCTCATTCGTATGGGGCGTTCTTTTCCTTAGACTTCCGTTCAAACACACACACACACACACATATACAAAATCGTATATACATAGGACATACGTTACCGTACAGAATTAGAGGGAGAAGAGGTTAGTATGGGAAGGGCGAAATGACTTTTGGGGGAGCATATGTATATATATAGGTATCACCCTCCAGAGTTTCATTTGGTCCTGATAAGCTGGGATAATTATCCGAGGAGTAGTTTTCTCTCTATGGCAAAAAAAAAAAAAAAAAAAAAAATCCATTTTTTCTCTCCTAGCTGCTACATACATGTATATGTGCGTATGTGTATGTATTTTAGGCGTGCGGTGACGAAAGCGATGTGTGTCTGTGCGTATGAGGAGAAGAGAAGGGATTTTTTTTTTACAATGTTTAAGGGATGGGCAGACTATGTCTCCCAGTAGGGGGCTGATACAGTTAGGCCACTTTAAACGGCTGGACAAATGAACTCAGTGTCTGCCGACTTTTTTTTTATGATTAGAACTAACTGGAACAGATGCTATGAAGGTTGATGCTCTCCCCTCCTGTGACTAAATGAACGGCATGAGCTTTCAGACTAGCGTACGGCCCACACGATTAAGAATTAAAAATGATGGCAACTGGATAAGATGGTTGCAACCAATCAACATGCACTTTGTTTTCATAATATTAGACATCCCCTTAGAGAACTACTCATTAGTTTTAAATTCTATTTTTTTTTTTTTTTTTTTTTTTTAATAAGAGAGATAATCTCTTACTTTTGCAGCACTAGGTTTATTATTAGAGTTCGACGTCAGACCGCATTCATATGCATAGAGATTATTGAACAAAGATCCACATACAATGTGCGAGGCCATTTTACACTGGAATCACAACAATGAATATAATGGCAACAACAATAACACTGGGAAAGGAATTAAAAAGGAAAACACCCAGGAAAAAACCTCAGTCAGGATGGCTAGTTACCGGATTGTAACAAGGGCGCCGATTTCTATGCAACTTGGGGGTTGAGCAATTCATATGTGAGTTTGGTTGCAGACAAGGATCTAAGAAGACATATACGAAGATTTTAAGACAAACGGAATTCAAATTATGCCAAATTGTATATTCATAAAAATACATATAATAATAAAAATACATGGTGCTCACATGAGCATTGAGAGGCCAGGACCCTGGACCCCCAGCATCGGCGCCCTTGGCTTCTAATAAAGATTCTTCCGATCTCGAAGTAGATAGCCTAACCACTTGCCTACGCCTACTCCGCCACACATAATACCGTTTAGGCACAGTGTGTTTACTGAAGATATCCCGTTTATTTCCGGTTTTCCAATCGATCACTCATGAGCCTAGATTGATGGTATACAGGGACACATTATACCCTTACCAAATTTTACTACTACTAAATTTTACAGTACTAAACGTAAGTACTGGTACAGGATCTTAAAATTTTCTTTGTAGGCCTACCCGCTCCTCTAAACTATCAGAATTCCAGGAAGTGGTAGAAATATGTAGTTTCCTGTTGAAATAGGTAATAGATGACAAGAAGTGGATTTTTAACGTGAAGTCAATGTTGCAAGAATAGGTTCAACTTCTCTCTTAACCGTCTATTCAAACCGGAAGTGGTAAAAATCTACTACTTCCGGTTTTTATTTTGATCCCTTTAGAATAAATACGGTAATTACGAATTTTTTTCGTGTGGATTTAACATCTCAGGAATATATTTCACCATCTCCTATCTTAACCCTCTATTGCAGTGGTTCCCAACCTGGAGGTCGTACTCCCTGAACGGCGTGAAGAGTGACCAAAGAGGGCGCAAAGTACTGACAAAAATGAACTCTGACATTATGAATAACGAACTACTTGTAGTGACTATTTACAATTTACCTTTAGCAAATTTCACAGGCTTATTTCTATTCAATATTTCTATGTTATTTTATGCAAATTAAGTTTTTCTTTTTTTTTTTTTTTTTTTTTTACAAAATTACCATAACTGAGTACAAAATGCTGTTTTAATGTACAACACCGACTTCGAAAACTTATGAAGTAAGAGTATATTATTATTATTATTATTATTATTATTATTATTATTATTATTATTATTATTATTATTATTATTATTATTATTATTATTATTATTGAAGATTTGAGAATTTAATGCTTCATCTGAAATTACAGAAGGGTAAGACAAAAAGTGCATATTCACCTCTGGCTCATGGGGTCCCTGGTTCGATCTGAGCTCGCTCCAAGTGGACTTTGTGGTGGACAAACACCGTGTTCGTGTGTTTTATTGGAATTTTCCCGTTTCCTACCACTTTCTTCATTCCATCATTTTCATTCATTTCTCATCATCACCGTCACCTTTAGCCTAGCCGGCATAACCATGGGACGTAAAAACTGAAAGATTTCATTTCAAAAAGCACATATAATCAACGAACAGGAAGAAAGGGAGAGGCTTCAATATGCAGGGTTTACGAAGGGGGTGCCAAGTAAACAACAGAACTACCATTTCCAGTTCGAAAATTGAATCCTCAGAGTTTGGAAGTTTACATTTTCTTTTTGTAATGGAATCCTTTTGAAGTGAAGTATACTTTGTATGTGTGTGTTTATAAATTATTTTTCATTACAAGTTTTGAAAAATGAGTGGTTTGTTTCAATGTATTGTTTGTATACCAAAACGAATCAATCATATTTCACCAAATTTCTCCAAATGTTTTCCTGCAATATACCCTCCACCATTAACCTTCACGCCGGCTTCAAATATTCTCGTTCCATTCCCCCTTTTTTTTTCATTTTTTACTTTAACAAAGTAAGTCGTCTTTGTAATAATTTTTACAGTTCATTTACATGAATAGATTTAAGGAAAGGAGTTTGGTGAACGGGGAGGAAGTGAGGAGAGGGGGGAAGGAAAACAATAACAAATGACTTGGTCTTGTAGTTATTTCTCTCCCCGTTCCGTCACTCCGACACCCTTTGCTATATTTAGCATCCTTTTCTTTTTCACTTATTTTTGAGTTTTGTTTATTTTTACAAGAGAGTAGTAAGTAGGCAAAGAAATGATTCACTTGCTTCAGACTTCGGGATGTGACACTATACTTTTTTTTTTTCCTCTTTATTTTCTTGGTGTCATTTTTGTAGGATTCTTTTTTCATGTAGCCAGCTTATTATGTTACGCTAAGGTAACGGGGAAAGAATGTAAGAGTTTTTTTTAAAAAAAAAAAGTTGCTTTTCTTTCCTGTCATTTTTTTCTTTTCTTTCTTTCTTTTTTTTTTACAAAAAAACTTTCATTTGTTTTTTGTATTCATTACTTTGTCTTCCAGTTTATAAGACTAAAGTGACAGTCGAGTTATGAGAGGATTGTACATCTTCCCAACACACACAGAGACACAGAGAGAGAGAGAGAGAGAGAAAGAGAGATGCGCCTTTTGCAACCTCTTCGGCAGACAAATGTTGTTTGACACTCTTTCCGAGACAAACAAATTTCTTAGGGTCCTATTTGCTGAGGGCTTCCTATATCTTTAGTTATATATACATACGCATACATACACACACATACACACACTTTGGAAGTCAAGAAAACGCGCGAACTGTGTGAAGGAGAAGATTGTAGACAAGATGAGAAGACGTGGAGTGAGATAGACAGGGCTAGAGTTAGAGGAGGGGGATGTTATCATATTTTCTCAATGACGGGTGTAAATTTTCCCTTCTTCGTTCTCTCTCTCTCTTTCTCGCTTTATGTATATATATAGTTCTTTAACGTGACTCTTTTTTAATTTATTCGTTTCCTTACAAGAGAAACGGTTGGTATATTGATTATAGCAGCTGTTTAATTGACGTTACTGACATAAATCACATCAGATTTTTATCTATCACCATGTCTTCTTCAAAGGACGAATAGACGTGATAGATATTCTTGCCCTACGTTGTGGCAGGTGTTCTCAGTAATGTAATCTATGTCTTACATTAACGTTTGAACGTTTATTTTATTTTTTTTATTATTATTTAATGAAATTTTATCCTAATTTAAAATACATTTAGAATGCAACCTTTAGGTACAAAAATAACTCCCATTGTTTTTCATAAAATTACAGATAGTTAGTAGTATGTGCGTCATAGTGAGAAGAAATGAAGCGACAATGGATAAAATCTGCTTCTTACTCTTTATATATAAAAATGAAATTGACTATGTTTGTGACTTAATAACTCTTGATAAAATTTTCAACGTAGATGAGGTTCGAGTCTAGGATGGTTTTTATCATTTCACTTTGACGATTAAACTTAGGGGAAGGGGAGGGTAGATATATAAAAATGATCGAAAATGACCGATATTAGTGTCGAATCGATAGTTTTCGGGGTCGCTAAGATAAACAATGACACTTCCGATGCCGTTTAAATCCAAGTTTAGCCCCCATTAGTACTCCTAAGGCGGAATGGTGACATGTAAAAATAATTGAAAATGAGCGATATTAGTGTGGAATTCATAGTTTTTGGTGTCTCTAAGTTGATTGGTGTCAGTTTTAGTGTCCTTTATGTCCAAAATGAAGCGTATTCTCCCCGTGCGAAGAACGGGCATTCTGGTAGTAATTAATAATCTATTGTGTCAGAATCTAAAAATTATCAACTTATTTGATAAAGGAACTGAAAAATGAAATGAAATCTTTAAGTTTTACGTCTCACGATTATACCGGTTAGGCCTAAAGGAGACGGTGATTTTGGGGAATGAACGAAGAAAGTAGGAGGAAACGGGAGAACCCCGAGAAAACCCACGCACACGGTGATTATCCACCACAAAGTTCACTTGGCGTGAGCTGGGATCGAACCCACGACCCCATGTACCAGAGGTGAACGCTCTACCACTGAGCCATCGCGGCTCCCGATAAAAGAGCTGTTCATAACGTTATCTTCGTACGGTACATTGATTTCAGGATTAAGAATCATGAATTCCATATCTTAATTAACGTCTGTATATAATTACATTAAAATTGTGTGCCTGTATGCTAGTATGTAACACGTATATGTATAGTATATATGTAATATGTGCGTGAGTGTCTTTTTGTTTCTGGTGATGTTACGTGATTGAAACTAATGAATCTTTGGTGGTTTACACGCACATAGAGTTAAATCCTCTTTACACGCATAGAGTCGGGTTTGAGTGGCCAGTTAAAACATAATACAAAGATTAGGGAGAAAAAAAAGAAGAATGTATTAATACAAGTAGTACTAACATACTGACAAAGCTTTTTGAATAAAAAAAAAAAGAAACAGGATACATACATACATACATACATACAGCAACCTCTTTTCATAGAAAACACACAAACTCACGCACAATATATGTGTGTATATACACAAAGAAGCGAGTCTTTATAGTAATATGGCTAATTTGTTTAATGGAGCTTTCAGGCTCAAATTAGACGTGTATTCTCTTTTCGCTCTTTGAAAACAAAAAAAAAAAGTAGATTTAATTGCCTTCAGGCTTACTTTTATTAAGCATTTCAGCAAAGAGACAGAAAGAGAAAAAGAGTCATTTTTCATGCATAATTCAATGTCAACTTTCTTTCTTTCCCTATCATGAATGTTATAAAGATAAATGATAACTGGCCTCTGGTCGCCAATTTAAGCAACAATAGATAAGATTACTGTGAAAATGTCTTAGGTAGCATCTTTTGTGAACATTTTGAATAGAGTTCATGAGTGATCTATTACTTCACGAAATGCATGATTCAATATTCATCAAAGAAAATACACACGTAGTTGCTGTACTCATTGTTGAGAAAAAAAAAACATGCAATCTGTATTACCCTATTCTCGCGTGTATAAGCCGCACTTTTTTTCACGAAAAAGCAAACGAAAATGTAGGGTGCGGCTTATACACGCGAATGATTTAAAATGGCTTAAAGATAATTACGGTATTAATTTTTTGCGTTTGTTGTACGGTATTTAACGTACATCACAAGAAACACGTATAGAAAACAAATCCACAAGGCCACAATCAAACGAAACAACAATTCAATACAGGAACAAACACGTTAACTCAAATACCGCTATTGTTGACTTGAATCAACAATTACCGGTAAACGAACAAAAGAGTTTTTAAAACGGAAGTAAAGTTAAATTTTAAGGGTGCGGCTTATACATGAGTGCGGCTTATACACGCGAGAATACGGTAATTTCCAAGTAGTAAATACATTACTGTTAGAGCTATGTATATATGTCACTGTTCGTAGTATGATGTCACCGAAAGAAGAAGACAAATAACTACAATGTGCTAGGTATGTAGTGTATTTTACTAGATATTGTTACTGCTATTATTATAAAACGATAATCATACCTGTTGTAATGTATGGTTGCGAAACTTGGTCGCTTACTCAGACAGACTTCGAGAATAAAATCCTGAAACGAATATTAAGACCTAAGAGGAACAGAAATGGAGATTGACGGGAACTTCATAACAAAGAACTGCATAGTTTATACCGTTTACCGAACATTGTTATAGTCATCTAATCTAGGAGGTTTAAGTGGGCAGGTCATGTAGCCAGGATGGAAGAAAATAGGAACGCTTTCAGTTTTTTTTTTTTACTGGAAATCCAATTGGAAAACGTCCATTAGGAAGACCTAAAAGCAAATAGTACGATAAAATTAAGATGGATCTCACAGAAATAGGAATACAAAGTAGAAACTGGATTCATTTGGATAAGGAGGGAAGTCAATGGAGAGCTTTTGTAAAAGCGGTATTGAACCTCCGGGTTCCATACAGCTCATAGAGTTAGTTAGGCTCGACGTAGTTCAACCAGTCCTTAACAGATGGCTTTGGAGTGATTCAGCCCCATAAGGGCTGTCATTCTAGTGGTTACTTTGGTTAATAATATCTACTGATTGGTATATGTCTCACATTTTGGGCATTTCGTTAAATACTAATAATACAGCAAAAAAAATCTGAACTATCTGGTACAAAAGACTTTCTCAATGCTAATCAGACGTTTAACTGAGTATTTCATAATCAGCGCATTAAATTCCTTGCACCAATCATTTCTGACTTTCTAGTTCGGAGTCTACTATCTCTTAATTTAGTTAGCTCCCCGATTCTCATGATGCTGAGTCGACATCAGAAAAATCTCTTCTCTCACAACGAATGAAAACCGTGAGCATGCTCAGCAAAGACACTTGAAGGTTGACCATTTGCCCGGACGGAAGTACTTACACATCTATACTGGAATCGAAAGAAAGAACCTACGTTAAAAGAAGCTTGTTATCTGGACAATGGATATAAAAATAAGGAAATATCCTGAAGCTAAAGAATCTACAAAAACCAGAAGGTTTTAAAAAAATGTCGAACAACTCAGCACAATAAACGTATACGTATTGAAAAGAAGTTAGATCTAAGATAACTTCGATACCCCGAGAATTCATACAAAATAAAAGAGGGGATTACGAATTGTATGTTCTGCTGTAAAAAGATATATAAGAATGGCGATAGAATTTAGAAGAATAAGCCACGTGCACCAATCGACAAAAAAAAAAAAAAAAAAAATCTGTTATTACAAAGCCAGTTTGGAAAGGAACCAAGTCCTGTAACCCAAGATAACATTACAAAAAAGTTAAAAAAAGAGAAAAGCATATTGTCGTTTTGTAAAGGTGCAGATGATATCATTTTCTTCTTTTTTAGGGCATCATTGTCTGTGCAGAAAAAAGAAATATAAGAGGATTGCTATATTGGACAACCGTTTCTAACTAGCTAATGTAAACGGTCTCTATTATTGAAAATTCTTTTCTAGTTTTGATTCGCCCTCAAGATACTATCAAATTTCTACCGTTATATGAAACTATTATTCTCAGGAAGTACAGTAGTTTCAGTATTAGTTGACATAATTCGACATTTACTACGGTAAAACCTGTCTTTAGCGGAATCGACGGGATTTGCCAAAATTTCCGTTAAAGATATTTTTCCGGTTAACGAAGGTAGACCTATGCAAAAAGAAATGCATGAATATATAATGGACATACTGACTGTGAGATAAAATAAAATACTGATGTACATATCTTGGTCAATTCCCAGTATTTTTTCTATCATGAATCAATACACACAAAACTTACAATAAACAGAAAAATACTGTAAACACTTTTAACTTAATGTTCCCGATAGTCAGGAAAGTTTTCTGTACACATCACTATTTGTCTGCTCAACTTTACACAAAGATTTTAGCCTGAGAAATCACCCAAAGCATATCAGTGTCATTTCGACGTAAGCCAAGTGTTGCAGTTCTTTTAAACTTTTGACAGAATCTTGATAAGTCTTAAGCCTACTGAACTGAATGACATATTTCTCTTTTTCCTCCTCTTTCTCTTCTCCTTTCCGACTTTTCCTACAATTCCCAATTAAAGCATGTAGCTATATCTATCGTGCCTGCTTCGGTTTGCACATCACTGTCTGTTTTGCTGAAAGTATATCTAACCTCTAAACTTTCTGAATGTTGCACTCCGAAACTTGAAATTTTCCGTTAAGAGTCGTGTTTTGACTTCTGTTGACCGCGTAATACAGTTTCCGTTTAATGAAGAGAATTTAACACGATTTTCGCCAGTAAACTCATGGGACCATATTTCCGTTTAACACAAGTTTCCGTTTAATAAAGGGTTCGTTGAAGATAGGTTTTACTGTATTAAAAAAATAAAGGTTTGGAAATGTATCAAGAGACATACTGTGTTTACTGTAGTAGTGATAGGAACAGATGCAAAAAGGCAGTAAAGCGAATGTTTCGTATACACCTGTCTCTGACACATATTTCGATATTACCAAGGAAGTAAAACGATCTAATAGAGAACTAACAGGGCCAGAAAGGTAGCATATCTACGACACTAAACATTCCTTGGAATGGACCATTGTAATCCAACTCTTTTGGAGATAATATGGTGGGAACAGCTTACTTTGTGTGAGTTAATCTTGTATGATGGTTTGTGCAGCCACCTACTGTACCGGATCGGAGTCCACATTACCATCCTTCATAACATCGGTGTTCCGTAAGGACGCAACTTTAGCCCCGTTTTCTCTAGTTTTGACAAATATTGCGGAAAAGTCAAAGTGTAATCCTGTAATTTCTTTGGGGATTGATTTAGTATTTAGAAAATATACTAGTTAATAAAACTGTTCGTCGTTTCGATTTGTTTCTCCTTGTTAAAAAGTACATTTTCAAATCAATCTTTACGTCATAGGCTTAGATGAACTCACCAACAGCGAAGGCCATATCAAAATCGCTGATTATTTACCGGGATTATTACGTACTTACCAGAAAAATTGCTCAAAGAAATTATTATAGGTTCCCTTGATTTTTCAAACCTTGAAAAGATTAAATACGAGGACAATTCGAAAAACGAAACTGCTTTTACGCATGTGCGAGAAATGGCCGGGAAGAACGACGACAAGTCCTGTAGCGCTGTGTGCAGTAGTTCAGTAGACAGTGAACAATGGAAAGAGAAGGTTGTGTTGTAGTTCACTCGTTCGCGATAACAATTGGAAATGAACGCTCCAATAGAAAAACCCACCAAATGAGAAGTGCGTGCAATAATAGATTTCTGAGTGCGAAAAAAAAATTCAGTAACTGCGATTCATCGTGAACTTTGTAGTGTTTACGGACCAAACGTGATGAGTGGTGTCGTACATCGTATGTGAATGGTGTCGCATGTTTAACGATCGACGAACTGATAACGTGCACGATGCGGCAAGAAGTGGAGGTCCATCTGTAGTCAGCAATGAACTTGTGCGGGCAATAAACTCTGCTGCATCTCTTCAGGCACATGAAGCAGTGCCTTGCGTCGTACAGGTTCGACAGTGACAATGCTCTTCACAATGCTGTTAGCGGGTGGCTTCATTTCCAGGCTGAGATTTTTTTTTTTTTTTCAGATGAAATTCCAAACCTTGTAAAGCGTTATGACAAGTGTCTCAATTTGAATGGTGAATATGGTGAAAAGTAAAGTAATATATTTGTTTCAAGTGTATAATGAAGTTCCTGTGTCTCCAAGTGTGATTACTAAACGGCAGTTTCTTTCCGAATTTCTCTTGTAGATCGACCTTTTTTTGATTTTGTATACTTCGAAGTATAAATGTCTAAACTCCGGAGCTCGGTTTCAGGGCTCAATTAGCCTCAAAGTTCAACAATTGAGAGCGAGTACTATGAGCTGGAGCCCTGTAAGTGGAGAGCAAGTCAAAACGCTGGTCCGAGAGAACATGATTCTCTGTATAAGGGTAATGAGCGCTGGTCTCATTGGGGACAGGAAACTCGAGATACCATTAGCTCATAAGCCTGAGCTACCCTGAGCTTCATTGAGATTAATAAGCGTGAGCCTCTTTGAAGATAGTGAGCTTGAGCCCGAGTCCGAGCCCGCCCGAGCCTTTATTGCAAATTGGCTAACTCTGCCCCTATCCACTACCACTTCTGCACCTTCAAAAAAGAGTAATATGAATCTGCGCAAAAATCAATAAAGCAGCCTTGAAAAATCACATAAATATTATCATAAAATGTAATGTTGCTAAATCATAATTATCTTGCATGAGGGAAAAGATTTTAAATAATATGTCCAGAATAAAAAGGAAAAGAAAATTTCGTTTCAATCTGAGAGAGGTTTGATTTTGAGTTTAGCATCCTTTTCAGCAGCGAGGTTACTGAAATTAGGACCTACAGAGATGAGGACCTACAGCTTAACGTGGGATCTAAACCACATGAACTTCTGCTGGGAATCAACCTAGGAGGCACATTTATAGAACGCAGATCCTTAGTTGGATCCCATTTAATGTGCGGTTGACATGGGCACCCTCCAATTTTTCCATCAAAATCATCAGTTGCAATTATCATAGGTCTCCTTTAGTATAAAATAACGGGGAGCTCAGTTGGAAAGTGGTGCGAAGGGTCTCTAGTTCAATTTCAGACGATGGAAGTTTCCGTGAGTTTTTTCGACATTTTCCCAGTTCCTCTGACTGTCTTCCGTGTACCCATTTTCCATTACATTCAGCCGCACTTATCCATCTCATAGCATACAGAACGTAATCAACAGAATAGGTTGGGCTCAATGACAGAATGTTTACCTCTAGTGAGAGGTCCCTGGTTCGATCTCAGGCCATATGAGTTTGTGATATACAACATCGTGACCGTGGGTTTTCTTATAGCTCTCTTGTTTCCTCCCACGTCCTCATTCAATAAAACCCTTTCATTAGTTATCCGTTTCCTTTAGCCTACAGAATGTACAGGGTATAGCCATGAAACGTAAAACTGGGAGAAACAACATAGTTATGGGACGTTATTAAGGAACGTAACTTCAAAAATTAAGTTAAAATTTTGTGTGAATATGATGTTATGTCGTACTAATATACATTCTGTATGTTCTGCTACAAGGTTTAACCCAATAGAGTTAGATACAAAGATAAGGAGCCTAAAATCTTCATCTAAATATGATGAAATTCTTGTACTTCAAAATTATTATTTATATTCCTGTAGTTTCGTCATCCATGTCCATTTTAGCCCGTCACATGTCCATTTTATGAAAGGGGATGTCCCTCGGCGATCACGCTATTAAGGGAATTGGGGAAGAAGGAAAGGAATGGGGAAAAAGTGAAACGGACTGAGAATTTTTCATGTTAGGTACTATCTCGGCATTTGCCTGGTGTGAGTGAGGGAAAATCCAGGAAAATCTCACTCAGGTTGATTGACCTGAAAACGCTTTTACTTCTTTCCAATCAAGTGTCCCCACCGGAAATCGAACCCGGGACTGCTCGTCCCAGAAGCGAAATTTCGTTGCGTTAAACCTAACTGTAAGTGGAACATGACTATATTATATAACTCTGCATAGTGATCCGAGGATATTACACTCATTTTCGCAACATCTACAACCAGGTACACAAACAAGTATAGCAATGTATCAAGTCCAAGTCTTATGAAATCCAACAGAGGATACAAACCGTCTTTCTAAGAATTACGGGCTGGATACTTTTCAACAGTTCTAAGAAGAGAGTATTAGCTGTCTAGCGCGTTCGTATTTTATCCACAACAAAGGAGAGATGAATTTACAACTGACAAGAACAAAGAATGATAAAAGTTGTATATGCTATCAATAATTCCTTTCCCAGTACTTATTTTTCATCATTTAGAGACCGAAAAAAAAAGTTCCTCTGAAATCCCCAAGAATGAATCAAGCTGATCTGTCAGACAAAGATGGGTTTTTGTGGGAAAGGGAGTTGTGGGGGGAAAGTTGGAAATGCTGATATTTGTGCAAAAGGAAATAGCCCGACAAATCAAACTACCGCCATGGGATTCACACTCCATCTTCCCGAAGATGCCTGCAGAGGGCTTCTTGGGTAGCAAGATGGATGTCTTCTGTCTATTAAGTGTCGTCGTGGGCTCTTTCTTCGGAAACTGCTCAACTAACACCCAGCCAGCGCCCAAAACCTTTGCGGTGGATGATGGGAAAGTCGCTTCTCACTAACGAGTCTCGGTAAAGTGTCTCACATCTACCAAATTCTCTTTCTTCTCAGATTTTATAAGTGTTGCCATCCATTCCAGGGTATGATAAAGTGATAAGGACACATTTTGCCCACTATTATTATTTATAGGGGGGAAAATGTAAAAGTATCGAAAGATAATAATTAATCAAAGGCAAGGTGCATTTGGTAATATGACATGAAACCATGTTTTACTGCTTATTACATTTTCATATGATTAATATCTGTCTTTGGTGCGGAGTCTTGAAAAATGAGATCTTTAAGTTTTACGTTCCAGGATTATGCCGGCTAGGCTAAAGGAGACGTTGATGATGAGAAGTGAATGAAATGGTGGAATGAAGAAAGTTGGAGGAAACGGGAGAACCTCAAGAAAACCAACGCACACGGTATTTGCCCACCACAAAGTTCACTTGGCGCGAGCTGAGATTGAACCAAGGACCCCATGCAGCAGAGGTGAACGCTCTACCACTTAGCCACCCCTGCAGCACGGGAGACTCGAGTTCGCTTCTTGGCAGGAGCTCATGTGGTACTGATCCCACATTAAGTTGTAGGTTCTCGTCTCATAGCCTTGGTGATACATATCTAGTGCGAAAAATCTCTTGTTCAGTTCCAAGTTATATGAGTTTGAGGCAGGCACCATTGTGTCTGTAGGTTTTCTCGGGGTTTTCCCGTTTTCTTCCACAGTCTCATTCCACCATTATTTCATAAATATCCATTTTGATTAATCGTTCATCTACTTTAGCATACAGGGCATAACTGTGCATGTACAGGGCACAAACTAATTTGGCATAGTATCAAATCAGGGGTCTTTGGCACCAGACTTGAGCGTTGTACCATGGAGACACCATGCCCCCACATAGTAGATTCAAAGTTTCAGTAAAATTGATTGAATATTTGAGCTGCAGGATTTGTAGCTCTGTATTGTTGAAGTATCGGATTCTTTAGAGAATCGGGTATTTACCAGTTCTTTGTAGGTAGAAACTACAAGTAACATTCATTAATTACCTGTACCCTAGATAAAACAGCAAGCGAAAATGAGAATCATTTCTATAACTCTGGAAACAACTAGGTTTGTTTATAAATCGTAAACTTCCAGCTCTGATTGTTGGTACTTGTGAATGTCAATATACAGAGCACATATATGTATATATACAGTATGTGATGGGTGAATATGTAAGTATATATGTGTATATGCAAATGACTATTAGAAACTATAGCGTCATGTTAATGATTAGGGGGAGTAGTAACCACTGTTTGCATTTAAGGCTGAGTTGTGTTTGCTAATAAAAGGAGTTGGAATACCTGTGAAGAGACACTCGAATCAAACACATTAATTAAAGAGCATAAGCGGCAAATGAAAGAGTAGGAGTTACTACTGTAAAAGAAAATGTTAGAAGCATCTGAACAGTATATTGCAAACAAAACTTTTTTCTCTTTCTTAAAATAGGAGTTAAATTGTTTAGATTGCATTGAATGTAGGATGAAAGCAAACCATAGACATATTCCATTATGGAAGAATAATAACTCCGCAAGATAAATGAGAAAAGTTCCGTAGTTTTATTTATTGGGTTCAAAATCTATTTGTACTTTATAGCAAACAGACACGACAATGCGTTTTTCAGTCACAGTACAACGAAATATTAGTTATTAATAAAGGTTTTAAGCAGAATCTTTGTAAAATTTACTTGTAAAGAAAGAAATTAAAAAAAAAGAAACTATGAGAAGAAGAAAAGCATATTTTATGTTGTTTGTGGAAGTTTAGCGTCCCTTTTCAGTTCAGTTGTTAATGATACAACTTTTGGAGCTGTCATGTCTCGATGTGGTGTCGTGAAACTCCTGTCTCATCTCGAGAAGTGTATGTATTTCTATCAGAAGAGTTCCACATTGTCTTGTATCGCGTCGCAAATATTCTTTCTCGTCTTGTCTTGCATCTCGTCGAGAAAATTCTTTCTCGTCTTGTGTTGTATATCGTCGGGAAAATTCATTCTAGTCTTGTGTTGTATATCGTCGGGAAAATTCATTCTAGTCTTGTGTTGTATGTCGTCGGGAAAATTTATTCTCGTCTTGTCTTGTATTTCGTCGGAAAAATTCTTTCTCGTCTTGTCTTGCATTTCTCATCGGGAAAATTCTTTCTTGTCTTGTTTTGTATCTTGTTGGGAAAATTCTTTCTCGTCTTGTCTTGTATCTCGTCGGGAAAAATTCTTTCTCGTCTTGTCTTGTTTCGTCGGGAAAATTCATTCTAGTCTTGTCTTGTATCTCGTCGGGAAAATTCTTTCTCGTCTTGTCTTGTATCTCGTCGGGAAAATTCTTTCTCGTCTTGTCTTGTATCTCGTCGGGGAAATTCTTTCTCGCCTTGTCTTGTATCTCGTCAAGAAAGCTCTTTCTCGCCTTGTCATGTTGGCAATACTCTTTCACCGGGAATGGAACCCGATACCAAGGCATCAAAAGCGCACGCTAGTCACGAGATCAGCGTAGAGAGCAGCATATTTTATTGAAAAAAAAGTTAAGAAACAAAATATCAAATGTTTAATGTGAAATAGTGATGCACATAAAGGGTGTTACTGAATTTTAACTTCTACAAAATATTTTTACTATACGAATCGAGAAAACCATGTATGTCCTGAAGCGATATCAACTTAGGTGCTTGAACTCTACTACTTCATGTGATTATATTTTGTGCATGTCACTGGTATTTTATTCTACATAACAGAAATACTAACACTACATACAACGCTGTAACTTAGATTTTTTTCTTGGGGGAAAGCATTAATACGCGTATTTGGACCCCCTAGAAAATTTTTTTCTTTCTAATTCTTTGGCCTGTCTTTCATTCTTTCTCTTTATAGGCCCCCCGAAGCCTACGGGCCCTCCTACAAGGTCTGCGGGGCCGTTAGTTACGCCCCTGGTCCCGTCCAATACATAACAAATTAATTAAAGGGACAATATTGATAAATCTCAATGCCATACGAATAAATATTATTTCTAGGGCCCCTAATAGTATACATTTTTTTTTTTATTGAAATGGACCTATGACTCATTTTTGTTTTATTTACCTTTCGTGTGCTGTTTTGTTTATGTACTGTAGTGAACCTGTTTGATGCTTCATTTATAATTTCTTGTTCGTATCAAGGATGGTGTAAGAAAATTTTGTCTTAAAGTGGCCCCCCCTCGAACGGTGGGGAGCTTCCCTGGAGGGGCAGTTGCCCCTCTTGCCTCCCACAAGTTACGGCCCTGATTACGTGAAAGTGATTTTAAAAAGGATTAGAGCAGCATTTCTGAACCTTTCTGGAGTCTGGGATCCAGCTCAAAGGGTGATAAACTTCAAGGGACCCAAAAGTATAAAGAAAAATCTTGTTGCCCCAGAATTACTACGTAAAGAATACTCAGAGCCAATCAGGTGGCAGTAGAAAATGCTAATTACTGTTTTAAACGAAAATGTTCTACTTTCCTCTTCTATTTTTCAATACTCGTAATAATAATAATAACCGAAAGCATTCTTAGTTCGCAAGGAAGAGTCCTTATTCTCTTGACTCCTTTAGGGAAAAGAGATTTGGATCAAAGCTAGGACTTCTGGATGTTACGATTGAGTCAAAACAGTTCTAAATTATATTATTCGTGCGATATTTTTATTAACAAGTCCCGTTTTTATTAGTCATCGATACTCAGTTAGGAATAGTATAATCTATCATTCATTTTTGGTAAAATGAAATGAAATTAAATCTTTGAGTTTTACGTCCCACGGTTATGCAGGGTAGTTTAAAAGAGACGGTGATGATGAAAATGAATGAAGTGGTGGAAGAAAGTGGGAGGAAACGGCAGAACCCCGAGGAAACCTAAGCACACGGTGTTTGTCCAACACAGAGCTCACTTGTTGCGAATTGGGATCGAACCAGGGACCCCATGCACCATTGGTTAACGCTCTACCACTGAGCCACAGCAACCCGTCATTTGTAGTAAGTTTTTGCCCATTATTTAATTAATTCTGATATATCACTAAGAAACAATTGCATAATTATAAATGTACTACACATTTTCAAGGAATGTAATCCAACCTTTTAGCCAGTTGCAGATCTTTAAATTTTAGCCCATGCGATTGATTCATTAATTAATTAGAGGCTTAATACAAACATCAGTTTTGGCATTGCGCATAGGAGCATATACAGGGTGTCTCAAAAGTCCCTGACATAGGTTAACTCTTCTATTATCAGTGTTACAACAAAATGTAAAAGGGAAACCGTCTCCAAATACGATGTTTTCAAATCTAAAGTGAAGATTTTTTTTTTTAAACCGGACGAGCCGTTTGGGTTGTACACTCTCTATGTGCCCAATGTTAAATAAAAATGCAACGGTACAATTTACCCGGATCCACAACATAAATGAATGAAGTTACTATCTTTTACACTAATGTGCCGATGGCCAGCCTCCATTTCAAACATGCCCCATTCACCATACTCTTACAAAATTTATCCACGTCCCGTTAAATGGCTACGTTGTATTTTCATTTAACATTGGGAGCATAAAAATTGTACAGCCCAAACGACTCGTCCGATTAAAAAAAAATCTTCACTTTAGACTGAAAATATTTCATTTGGAGACGGTTTTCCCTCTTACATTTTGTTGTAACTCTTATAATAGCAGAGTTACCCTATGTCAGGGAACTTCGGAGACACCCTGTATGTTTATAAATTTTCGAATGTTGTTATTTTCTTTTCCGTTTATAACTGAAATAATAACATTTCGCTTACAATTTTATTTCGTGTACTCTTACGATCTTAGATAATTGTTCGCTCTTTCTTCTTTCTATTTCACAAATGGAAATGCCTGGAGTTCTACTCTGTTTCTTTATCTGAGATAGATAAGAAGAGGCAACAGTCTGGCAACTCTGCTTGCTCCTTGTACCACTAACAACATGTTCTTCCTCAACCCATCCATAGCCATCTCCAATTTCCTTCTCATTTGTAGCTTGTTGACAGATGTGAGGGAAAGCTCTTTTGCCTCTCTACACACCATGAAGACCACCGTCAATGCTGTAGGGTCTTCCTGATCGGCAACAGGAAGAGTCACTGCGGACCACGTGGACTGTTGACACAATGTTTATCGAATGGAGCTCTCTAGCTCACTGCAACGAAAAGGCGTTCGATACATTATGATTTTTATGTATTTCCTTGCGTTGACAGCGTGAAGAAAAATCTGTTGTTGCCAGTTGTAGTATTCACGGATAGATCGCGTCTTTCAAGTGAGATATACTGTATGTAGAAGCAGTATTGAATTCTGGTTTTCTCCCAAAGGGAGCGTTTCGAAGTCAAACCGACGTCATTGTTATATGCAAGAGATAAATCATCATCATTTTTTCCAGAGGGAAGGAAGCACAGCTCTCCTGACATAAGCCTAGGTGTAACAGTACAGAAGTTTACGTATTTCATCCTACACTGATCTCGTTCTGTAGTGTCCCGTATAGCTTAATTATTGACATGCTTGCTTTTGATGCACAAGGTCCTGGGTTCGTACTTCTGTGAAGATAGAATTTTCCCCGCGTTAACCCAGCATTGTGAGCCAATTGAAGATCTACTTGAAGTTATAAAAATTGTAAATCCCAACCAAGACAGCAAAAAATAACTACAATGGGAACTAATGACACACACAACCCAATTAGCAACTACTGAAGCCGTCTCGGCTGTCGTATATCTTCGAGAGCTATAATGTCATTCACTCCGACTGTGGCTTAAGAGGCCTCATTACGGCAAAATTAAAACACCGCTAATTTTACAGTGATTACGTCATATCTTCAAATAGATAAAAGATAATCGAAAAGTGAAACAAAAACGCCCTAAACAGTATTATTTTATATGAAATACCGTTATCACGATTCACTTATCTGCTTTCGGTTTCCAGCCATTTCGAAAATCGGCATTTATTTTTGCGTTTATAAACGACTCCAAACGGAAAGTTACTAGGTGACTCGTGATAACGGTACCTCATGCAAAATAATATTATGTACGGCGCTCTTGCTCTACATTTCGATTATATTTTATCTATTTGAAGATATCACGTAATTACTGTAAAATTAGCGGTATTTTAATTTCGCAGTGATTAGGCCTCTTAAGAGAAAAGAAGGATAGTATAGCATGGATTGAGGCCTTCGCTGGACTATAAACACTTCTTATTATATCTTTCGGGTCTGTGAAGTCTTTTACTTTTTTCTTTTCTTTTTCTTTTTTCTTTTTAATAAGTGGCATAATAGTCCTATGTAAAGGTTGATCGTTAATACGGTATGTTACATTTTCATTTTTTTTAAATCTATTTTTCGATTATTACATACCACATTAACGTTACAGGCATATTAAGGCTATGGTCTTATTGTATTAATAATAATCGAAAATTTCATGCGGATATAAAGGGTGTTTGAAAACAACACCAGCAACGGAGGGGGGTGATTCCTAACATCAAGATAAGACAAAAAGTATAGGCCAATCTACGTGCAGAAATCCGTCACTTCGAAGATATAGACTGCCGAAAACATGAAAAAATGAACTTTAAAAATCCATAGCTCCAATACTATGTGATCTATCGTAGTCGGGTCAAGATTTCACTTAGGAGCTAATACGTGCCCAATCCAAATATCCATGTTTCAGGATCCTGCGGTACTCACACAACACTTTTTAAAGAGGTAGTTTGGCTACGGACATACCCCTATAATTTGAAGTACTCACCAACTACCTCTATTCAAATTGTTGCGGAAGTACCACAGGATTCTAAAACATGGATATTTGGGTAGGGCACATACTAGTTCCTTAGTGAAATCTTGACTGAGTTACGATAAATCTCATAGTATTGGAGCTATGGATCTCTAAAATTCATATTTTCATGTTTTCGGCATTCTATAACTCCGAAACGACGGATTTGTGCACCCAAGTTGGTCTCTACTTTTTGTCTTACCTTGGTGTCAGGAATTATCTACCAAACGTTGTAGATGTTATTTTGAAACATCCTGTATATCCGTATAGAGGTTTCGGTTATTATTAATAGAATAAAACTACAGCTATAATAAGCCCATGGTTTTTCCGTTTGTACAGTTACATTAATGTGTCTCTTGTTTACATTGAACTGTTCCACCGTTTTTTTTTTTTTTTTTTTTTTTTTTTTCAAGAGCTGCGGGTTCAGGTTTACCAATATTCAGAGTCTCTTAACCATTTTTGTCAATGGCACTCACGTTACTTTAGAGTTGCACTTGCTTGAGCTTGGGTTCGCTATTTTCATTGAGGCTCGCTCGCGCCCATTTGCCTTAATTGGCTCCTGTTAGCTATCCTCAATGGAGTTTGTACTCGCGCGCTCATTTGAACTCAAGCTCTGGATCGCTGTGCTCTTTTACAGCGCTTGTGCTCAATTATTGACTCTCAGCGGGGGGTTCTCGAGTTTGAACATCTATATTACTAACCGTTACAATACATAGAGAATTCTTCATATTGCATTTGTAAAATATCAGGTTTCACTTTAAAACAGTTCAGAATAATTCATTGAGTATAATTGTGTTATACCCACTAATCATAATGCAGTAAATAGGAAAAGAGAGAGAGAGAGAGAAAGAAAGAAAAAAAATATTTACTTTTCAGCAGATGAGTCTGGGATGATATACCAAAACGAGTGACAACACGGATAACGTGTAGTTTTTGTTGGCAGAGAGGGTGATCATGGGGTTAGCTGTATTAAGAGTCGGGAAAAGGTGCATCTTTTAGGTACAAAAGCTTGGTCTATTCGCTTTGCACCTTCATCTTCTGCCTTCCCCTCTCTAAATTAGAAGAGCCAACCGGAGCTGGTAGTGTCAGCTGAAGCAGTTGTAATTTCCGTTCTGTGACATTTCTACCGTAAGGACGTAGCTTCTCTGCTTTCCCCTATATAACCCTTACCTCTGTGTTAAAGGCACCCTTTGATAAGTGTTGCAAACTTATGAACCGGAAAAGTAAACTTGGGAGTGTATATTTATCCAACTAAAATTAGATTGAGAACTCATGTGGTAAATTAGCATACGCTACCGAACGTATGGATAAAACTAACATCCAAAAAGAAGAGAAAACGCAGCAAACGAAACTCTACGGTTGAGTATGAATGAATTTATGTATTTTTTTTATTATTATTATTATTTCTTGTATTGTGTATAGGGTGTTGAAAAGCAAGATTATCAAATTACGTTAGGTAATTCCTTATTACCAGTACAATGCTTTTATTAGGTTATTCCTCCCTTTGTTTTTTTTAAAGTGTCAAATCTTGCCACTTAATTGTCATACACTTGCATACTAACTACATCTCTGAAATTGTGTAAATGTACGTTAATCCAATGATAAAACACAACATTTCATATGATTCTCGCTGTAGTGTATCGCCTTGCTATAAAATTAATTATTTAGAATTAATTAGAACTAATTTTTAAGCGTCAGCTGCCTATACAACCCAAATTTTCAGAGAAGTATATTTAGTCTGGAAAACTAGGTGTTCTGTTGTCTTCGTATCAAGAAATTTAAGTATTCACTAATTTAATTTTTTTTAAGAAAAATGTTATAAGTCTTGTAAAAGTCCGTAGGAAATAAAATACATAAGCCCACACGTTGAAATACAGTCGGAAAAACTAGGAAATTAAGAATAAAGAATTGTGTGGAGATATTCAATGAAGACTAAAAATTAAAAATAAATAAATAAATAAAAATAACCTTCACAAAATGCACTCAAAAGGAAAAAAATACACTAAAAACGATTTTTTTTGTGGCTCGTACATAATGCTTTTAACGTTACTTTCTTGATTTTATCTCACAAAAAATGTTAGTGTGGGCCCTGTGTTATTATTTTCTCGTTTTTAGTGTATGCTATTATTTTCTCCATTTTAGTGTACTTTATATTCTCTTCTTTTTATTGTATTTTATTTTTCTTTTACTTTTTGGTGTATTTTATCATTTACTTTTTTCTAGTGTATATTATTATTTTCTCCTTTTCAGTGTTTGTTGTTATTTTCTTCATTTTAGTCAATTTTATTACTTTCTTTTTAGTATATTTATTTTCTTTTTAGTGAATTTTATTATCTTCTCCTTTTTAGTGTATTGTATTATCTTCTCCTTTTAATTACATTTTATAAAAGCATTGTTTTCATTATTTTTTTTTAAAAAAAAAAAGAAAAATATTCATAAATGTGGGTGTTACAAATTTCGAAAAAAAAAAACATAAATTTAATGAAGTTGATGTATTAAAGTTAATGAACATCGCCAGAAATTTTTAGCAACTAGAAATAAGAAAAATTGCTTCTTTGTCCACAGGTTAATGATTTTTGTTGTCAGTAGAATTACTACTAAAGTAAAAGTGTGAAATATCGCTATTTAGATAGATCACATGCTAGTTCGTGCGTAATTCCTTGAACTGCTTCCGAAAAAAAACCATAAATTTGATACCAGGGGTCTGTTTCGCATTTTCGTTGGTTTATAACTCTGAAAGAAGGCGTTTTCCTATCCATGTTTATTAGAACTTTTTCTTCTATTTGACATAAGAAGTCACCTCCTAAATTTATGGTACTGAGTACATGAATGCCTTGTTTATCCGTGTGTCCGTCTGGGAGAGAAAAAATCTCAGTGACTAATTGCAGGAACACCATCAATTTTGGCGAGGATATAGATGGTGAAAAGTTAGGAGTGGAATACGTTGATGCAGGTTATCTATCCAGTTGATCCAAAGATTTGGGCCTCGATGAATTCCCATAGGAATAATTGGATATTCATTTCCCCTTGGTGGTATGCAATCCAAATTTACCCAAACGTTACATTGGTTGCATATCAATCAGTTACTTTCATGTTGTGCAGACGTGACTGCTGCTTGTTTTTGATGTGTTTATTTACTGTATTTTCATTTCAAGGATGGGAGACGAAAGAGTTTATGCTAGATGTGGCTACTTATGCTAAGTATTGCAGGACTTTCGCTGATAACAGCCCAACAATGTGGAAATCAGAAAGAAAAAAAAAATGTTCAAACACTGCCATTGGTTTGCAGATACAATTGTTAGTTTTACTTGCAAAAATGTTGCTGGAGACTTGCGTGATCAGATTTTTTTTTTTTTTTTTTTCAGCTGAATGATTCATAATCAATTCATAATGAAATAATGTCTAGTATAAAATGAACTTATAAGTAATTACATATTTTTTGTTCCAAATCGGTATTTACAAACAAAAGAACTAAGTAAAAGTAGCGTGCAATAGATTCCATACTTATTTTGACAGAGTCTGATTAGTGTATATATATATCTTGTATTGTAACATTCATCTGCTATCGCGTCTTAATTCTTTAAAAGGCTTCTTTCTTCGCGAATGCGTCATTACAACATCAGAGAACAACGTAGTTCCAAAAACATGGGTTATACCGTATTTCACTATACAATCTTCCACTTCCATGAGCGGAACATTTCCAGGTAAATATATATGACACTTTACAGTCTTCACACCATCTTGAAAACATAAAATTTTAGTCCTCACCTTTCTGTATTGTTTATTTTCGTTTGTCATCTGCTATAATGCCGAAAGATAACGCCAAGTCAGTGGCGTGGAGGGTTCAAACACTGAAGGTCGTATCATTTCAGAACACGCATGGTATTTGTTATATCTTAATATGAGGAATGTCAGTTATGACATAATATCTTGCTGAAGAAGGAAACGGGGGAGGGGGAGTTAAAACCAGGAATCTCTTTTGAGTATGCCAGTGCTCCAAGTAGTTTTAATTTATCCACTTTTCTCTAGTTGAAGAACCATAAGGTTCTTATGCTGTATATAGTCTAGAGAACAGCGGGTTGTGTGTATGTTCACAGGTTTGCACTACTCCCATTAAAAAGTATTTTATTAATTTTTGATGGGTTAAAATGTTACTAAGTACGGTGTTGATTTACCTCATTTATCGTACTGTTTCGCTAACTACAACAAATTTGTTTCCTTAAATTTCATTTCCAGAGAAAAAAATGAAGAAGATGCAGTAGTTTCTGCTCGGGTTGCTTACAACAAATAAACCCAGAACATAGGTGTGTGTGGAGAATTTTAAGTGAGTGGGGAAGGATGGAACATAAACATTCACTTTAAATACAGCAAATTTTGTAGATAAGAGGCAAACTGTATACTATTATCACTTGTTTCTGTCTCCCTAACACTCAAGTGTTGCCAGTTTCATACTATTGGAGCGGAATGTAGTCCCTGTGGAAAGACAAGAATGTCTAAAATATCGGATTTGCAATTGGAAAAATAGTTTTCGATATTACTTCGTGTAATCTTATAATTATAATAAAATTACATATAATCATACTGAGACTAAAAAACTGACTCAAGTGTGTATCAAGTTGTTTGAAAAATCAAATAATAAGTAATCTATTTTTCATTTACCCTATTTACCGACGTAGAGGATGCATCTCATTTCTTCTAAGAAAAATATTTTCACTGCATATCATATATATAAAGTGAAAGAATTTTTAAATCGGACTAGCCGTTAGGGCTATACACTCTTTATGCGCCCAATGTTATACGTTGCCATTTACCTGGACCCACACCATAAGTGAGTGAAGTTATTGTCTTTTATGCTAACGTGTCGATGGCCAGCTTCCCTATATATATGTGTGTATAATATAGGGTGTCTCGAGCAACATGTATGGTGTTACCAATGCTTAACTACACGAAGAATCTCATGTATTTCTGGAGAATATCTATAGTGCATGAGCGTCCAGAAAAAGAGAAACACACATATTGCTCAACGGTGAATAAATTGATTGTATTCAAATTGCGTTTACGGATTTACTGAATTGTACGTAACTGGAATACTATTGTACACCTTTAAGAGTCTTCATCCCGGCAAAATTAAAATACCGCTAATTTTACAGTAATTATGTGATATCTTTAAATAGATAAAATATAATCGAAATGCGGAACAAGAGCGCCCTAGACAATATTATTTTACATGAGAAACCGTTATCACGACTCACTTATCTGCTTTCGATTTCGAGCCATTTTGAAAATCGGCATTTATTTTCGCGTTTCTAAACAACTGAAAACGGAAAGCCGCTAGGTAACTTGAGATAACCGTACCTCACGCAAAATAATATTGTCTAGGGCACTCTTGTTCCATATTTCAATTATCTTTTATCTATTTGAAGATATCACATAATTACTGTAAAATTAGCGATATTTTAATTTCGCCGGGATGAAGACTCTTAAGGAAACAAGAGAGATATCAGGCAACACAGAATGGGGAAGATTTGAAATAATTTAATTGAATTGAAACTGAAATAATCTAATTCTCCGTATTGGCATATAAGATGCATTTCATCTTTGGACTTATTCTCAAAGAAAATAGAAAGCGGTTTTTATACGTTGGGAAGATCAGTGATCCGGTTTCCTAATTGATTTCCATTAAATTGAGCGTAAAAACGCTTTATCTAGCTCTTAATTCTAGTAAAAGTTACTTAGGAACGACTTTAGGAAAGCTCATTTTAAGGAGAGACCTTATGCTAAACAATAATCATAAAAACGGTGTGTCTAGTTCTACTATTTCTGAGGAGTAAGGATGATTTGGAGAACGAGAAAAAGTCTAAAGAATTCGAACTCGTGTCAATGAGTTACTTACCCCTCAATGCATCTTGTATCATATCTTCAACAAATCTCATGTTTTACTTTGCCAATATGTGAAAGTATCGCTGACTTGGTATATTACGGTGGTCACAAGAATGTTTGAAATTCCCTTACTAGTTGACAGAGTGGTGTCTGGGAAACCTTTTGCGTGTGCTTAAAATTCTTATATTGACTGACACAACGAAACAATTATGCATTGAGGGGTTAGGATCCGTTAATTTTATAATTTTATTAATTTTATCTCTTAGAGGGCAGCACTTTTGTAAGTGTCGTGTATATACTCGTATAATTAAAATATCCGAGCATTTATCATAATTCACGATACTAAAATATCAGATTCGTAGTTTGTTCCGGGACAGTGGCGTACATAGGAGGAGATTTAAGGATTTTAAACTACCCCCTTCAGCAAAATATTATGCAAAAATAAATATTTGCCATATTAAGTAATGTAATGAAATTATATAAACTTGTAAGATTGAAACACCCCCTCCCTCCCATGATGAATTTCTGCGTACGCCAGTGGTCCTGGGAGACATAGATCTTAGTTGTAGGCCTGGATTAGAGACTTCATTTTCTAAAACAACAAAGTCCTTTGCTTTTCTGGTGATACAGTAGCTCTAGCTCATACAGCTATTTCGAAACTTTGTTCGATTCTCCTCAATGTCCGGTCCTACCTGATTTTTCCCTACAGGAAATAGTCTGTATTATCTGTAGATCTTTTCCTCTGAAAGTTACGCAAAAAGCGAGGTACGTATTGAATACAAATTAGAAACACTGGTTCTGATAAAATGATAAACGAAAGCTCTACGTTAGAAATCTTCGTATATATGCAATGCTTTTCTTTATAGTATTACTGACAACTGTATGGACATGAAGTTGTTAGTTGATTGGAGTTTAGCACCGAGGCTCTATGAGACGTGGATCTACGGTTAACGTGGGACCCAAACCTCATAAGCTTCCATCAGGAATCGAACTACGGTCTCCCGACCGTACACGCGTACGCTAATCATATAGCAACAAGAGGGAGCCCATGAACATGAAACCAATAGTAAGTATAGCCAATAGTGCATTTTGTAAACAACTGGTTTTAATTGTTAATAGGATTGTCAGTACCAATGATAATGATGATCATCATAGGTATTCTGCCATTGTTGGCAGGTTACTTGCCACTTCTCTAACCTCGTCTTCACGTACGATTTTTCTGTTCTGATATCGTCCATTAATTGTAGTCTTCTTCGCCCTCTCCCTGTCTTTCCTGCTACGGTACCCTCTAGCATGTCCGTCATAATGCAGTTCCTTCTTAGCCAATGCCCCAACCAGTTCCTCTTCCTCTTCGTCGTAATATACAAAATTGTTCTTTTCTTCCCCACATTTCTAAACCCTCTCATTCGTTTTCCTCTCGACCCAGGTAATTCTTTCCATTCTTCTCCACACACACATTTTGAAAGCTTCCAGGCGTAATGTCCCTGTTTCTCGCCCATATAGTATAATACTTCACACGAAGCATTTTATGACACCTCAACTCTTTATTCAGTGTCCCACAAAATAGTATCCTAAAGGCTTCTTTCAGAATACCAATGAATATACCAATGAATAACATTAACATTAAAATATGATGTACGACGTAATGTATTCCAAAATTTTTATTATTTATAATATTGAGCTATTTCTTTGGTGTATATTTACATTGAACGTGGATCTGGAAAATGTTCTTTTACTAATATCTCTATTGAATAAAAGCTTAACATACTTTGCTGCATTTCGGTTATCATCTGCTAGGTTTATTTAGCAATAATCGTTGTTCGTGACCTCGTTATATCCTTTACCATACCTTTTATATCACTCAAACTATATATTTGATGAAACGAAAGACGAATTTAGCTGCACGGAAATCCAGTTGGAAACTATTCTTGTGACTTCGATCCACCCACTAATTCCAACTCCCAGCGAGGTGTGGTAAGAGGGAGGTACAAAGTGGTGAGGGTCACGAGTTATCATCAATCCTATTCTTTCCCTCTCTGTGTGTCTGTCTTTCGCTCAACCCTCAAAGTGCAAGTGAGGTTGTTAAGGGTAGAACGCTTTGGGGAGAGGGGTAAGAGAGAGAGGAAAAAAGATAGAGGGTGAGTTTGATGGTAAAGTGTGGGCGGAAATGTCATTATTTTAAATCGTTCCTCGGCTGCACACACATAGCCCTATAACTAGGAGAAAATCCCCTAAGGAAACACAAGGAAGACAAAGTCATTGTGTAGAATATAGTTACAAATTCTCATATTAGTTGTAGTAGTCGTGGTTTAGGTTAGTTTCCTATTTGAAACTTTTTTTTATATATATATAACTGTACATTCTCCCTCATGTGTGTGTTGTTTCTCCCCTGCCGTACCCTGATGTCCAAACGACAAATATATGTAAGGATAAATATATGTGTGTGTATATATATAAATGGGAGCAAAATTCCCATCCCAACCAAAACTCCGAGAAAAATCCTTTTATTGCTCAGTCGTATATTTAAAGAATACATGAAAATAGTTATTCTTGATGAATATAAATGTCTGCAGCGCGAGAAGACTTAAAATAGATTTTTTTCTCTCTTGGGGAAACAACTGAGGAAATATTCCAGAGGATAAAAGAAAAAAATCCATATGCTGTACATGATCTGTTAGTGTAATCATACGAGCAGAATCACGTAATCTAGCATACTGGACTCTTACTAAGAATGGAAACAGTTGCCATCATTGGACCGATTCCACGAATGAACTAGCATAGTATTTTTTTTTAATTTCTAGGTTAAAAACAAATCCTGGACTTGTGTCGGCGATACTAGAAAAAAAGATGATATACCAACAACTTCCGCCCCCTAGTAATCACAGTTCATAAAAAATACAGTTACTTGACCGTTTCGATATTATATCATTACATTGGTCGGACACAAGGCGTTTATCTATGTATGATACTGATACAGTACCAAGAGATTCACATTCCTGTACTTTTTTAATGAGTTGTATATTATCTTTTCAGTGTGTATTTCGTTTATGTTGGTATCAAAAGTAACGTAGTATCAAGTCCAGATATAGTATTTCAATGAACAAGTAAATACTTACTCAAAGTGAAGACTTTAAACAGAATTACTTCTTGGCTGAAATAACTCATAATTCCTCGATGAAAAGTGTTCTAAGATTTGAAAACTTACCATAGAATTGCCTATTACTTGAAATAACTCATAATTCCTCGATGAAAAGTGTCCTTAGATTTGAAAACTTACCATAGAATTATCCCTTAGTTGAAGTAATCCATAATTCACCGATGAAAAGTGTCCTTAGATTTGAAAACTTACCATAGAATTATCTCTTAGTTGAAATAACTCAATTCCTCGATGAAAAGTGTCCTTAGATTTGAACACTTACCATAGAATTACCTCTTAGTTGAAATAATTCATAATTCCTCGATGAAAAGTGTCCTTAGATTTGAAAACTTACCATAGAATTATCTCTTAGTTGAAATAACTCAATTCCTCGATGAAAAGTGTTCTTAGATTTGAAAACTTACCATAGAATTACCTCTTAGTTGAAATAACTCATAATTCCTCGATGAAAAGTGTCCTTAGATTTGAAAACTTACCATAGAATTATCTCTTAGTTGAAATAACTCATAATTCTTCGATGAAAAGTGTCCTTAGATTTGAAAACTTACCATAGAATTATCTCTTAGTTGAAGTAATCCATAATTCCTCGATGAAAAGTGTCCTTAGATTTGAAAACTTACCATAGAATTACCTCTTAGTTGAAATAACTTATAATTCCTCGATGAAAAGTGTCCTTAGATTTGAAAACTTACCATAGAATTACCTCTTAGTTGAAATAACTCATAATTCTTCGATGAAAAGTGTCCTTAGATTTGAAAACTTACCACAGAATTACCTCTTAGTTGAAATAACTCATAATTCCTTGATGAAAAGCGTCCTTACATTTGAAATCTTACCAAATAGATCTAGAACTGAATAAAAATACACGTGGAAAGTCAAAAAGCAGTTTGAGTTATATCATTCATCTATCTGCCTGCAAAATAAATATACGATCAGAGCAGGCTCTCGTCTATTATAGTAGCTTTATATTTACACAGGATATTAAGAAAATGAAAGTGATGACGTATTTTTTTATTCATTCGTGCTGGTTCTTGTGCTTTCTTTTTTCTTTTCTTTTTTCTTTCTTTCTTTCTTTCTTTCTTTTTTCTTTTTTTTTTTTTTTGGTAATGAGAGATATAGAAGAATACAAAGACATAGGAAGGTACAAGTTCATAGAGTCCTTTTATTTCAGATTTATTTTCGTCTCTCTTCTCTACATGTAGTTGTGTGTGGATATTTTTTTCTTTTTCTTACTAAAAATATGCGGGAAATGCCAGACCTGGGATATTTTGAAGTCCGTTAGGAGATGTCCATAAAAGATGTAAAAGGGTTGGAAGAATAGGTACTTGCATATTTTCTCACACCATAAAACTAGAGGCAGGATAGGAAGAAGAAAGGGTAAAAGAGTGACACAAAGACAGTAATTTTGCTCTCCGTCGTACGACCTTACCTTATTGCATGTTTCACTTAAGGTAACAGCATTCCTTTTTGTACATTTTTGCTTTACGATTTCTAAAGTCTACAACTACAGACTCAGTGCTAGTTAAAGGAGATGTAATATGTAAGTTAACAGAATAATTTGCTGTTTCACCTTTACTCTTACACTACACTGATTTATACTCTTATTTGTTCTGACCTTCATCTGTAGTACAAAATCTACTTTACCTCCACCTCCTTTATTTATAATTTACCTGGTTTACACTCACCAAATTACAGTTTACTCTAAAAACGCCTTTAGACTATCATTTACCAAGATTTTCGCCTCCTACGATACGGTTTACTCGATCTAGTTTTTAATCTACTCTGACCAAGATCATCATCATCATCATTGGTATTCTGCCATTATTGGCCGGTCACTTGCTATAGCTGAAAAGCTTCCATGTTTTGCGGTCTTCTGCTAACCTCTTCGTCTTCACGTACGATTTCTCTGTTTTAGTATCGTCCACTAATTGTAGTCTCCTTCGCCCTGTCTCTCTCCCTTTCCCGTCACCATACCCTCTAGCACGTCTCTCATGATACAGTTCCTTCTTACCCAATGCCCCCAACCAGTTTCCCTTCCTCTTCTTAATAATATCTAAACTTGTTCTCTTCTCTCTCCACCATTTCTAACAACCTCTCATTCATTTTCCGCTCGACCCACTTAGTTCTCTCCATTCTTCTCCAGATCCACATTTCGAAAACTTCTAGTCGTTTTTAATCAATTTTGCGTAATGTCCATGTTTCCAACCTATGAAGCACAATACTCCGCACAAAGCATTTTATAAGTCTTCTTGTCAACTCTCACCGACCAACATAGTTCTATGCAGTTTTTGCTGACCATATCTTTATTTGTTTTGTTTATTGTCTTATTTTCTATCTCACATTTTAACTTTTTTTTTCTTTAACCCATGAATTCTCAAGAGATGGTGAAAGTAGCTGTGTACAAACAATTTCATTTCGTTTCAATAATAGCTTCTGGGTTACATCCAAAGCTTTCAGCGTGGGAGACGTTAGAAGGCAAATTATAAAAACTTTTTTGATGTCAAGGTTGTTCGAATCGAAAGTTTGGAGATTGTACCCATTGTTTAAGTGGGAAAGATGTTAAATAGTAAAATTACATACGTTTTGACGTTGTTGTGTTTCGAATTGCAACTTGAAGCTGTAGGATTGGCTTAGGTGTAATAAATGAAAAGATAAAACCATTAAATCAGTGTGGGTACAGTTTTTTCTTTCTTTTTTTTTCAGAAATTACCAGTCAAATTCTTTTCCTTCTCAGTTATTCAGTGAAAATCTTCTAGTCATAGACAAGGTAAATTGCTAGTCGTGGGAATAGACGATGATCTCAACTGGCAAACACATATTCATGAATTTAATAATAAATGATGTAGGTTTACTTTCTTATAGAGTAAACGTATTTTAATTAAATTTTATTTTGCACAATTTTAGTCTCTAATTGATTCGATGTTGTTTTCTCTTTTGTTATGTGTATGTGATAGAGTGCTTCGAATGCAAGTAAATATAATATTTAAAACACACATACACAAAAGTTTGTGTATAGCAGGATTATCTTAGAAACTATCGTCTGAATCAATTTCAAACAGATGAACATATTACCTATTCCAGGACTATCTTAGAAACGATCGTCTGAACCAATTTCAAACAGATGAACATATTACCTATTCCAGTACTATCTTAGAAGCGATCGTCTGAACCAATTTCAAACAGATGAACATATTATCTGTTCCAGGACTATCTTAGAAACGATCGTCTAAACCATTTTTCAAACAGATAAACATATTACCTGTGTTCCAGGACTCTCTTAGGAACGATCGTCTAAACGATTTTTCAAACAGATAAACATATTACCTGTTCCATGTCTTGCCATGTTCCAGTCGTACTTACTAAATTGTACATAGCTAATGGAAGTAACGTAATCTTAAAAAAAAGAAAAGAGAAGAGAAAAAGAAAGGGAGAAAACTGATGTGCATCCTTATCATAGTAGACAAGACATTGGTATCTATATGAGTTATATTGATTACCTTTAAACATTTTTTTTTATTTACAGAAGTTAGATTATTTAACTACCTACCAACATAGCTAAAACTAAGAAAAAATGTGAGATTTAAAAGAAAGTTTTAAGAATTATTATTGATAATAGTTTTTGTAGTATTCATACAGTTTTAAGTGACAAGTTTTTTTTTTTCTAATGAATTTATGTAGTAACATTTTCAATAATTGTGTACTGTGTATGTAGTGATCCCCATATACATTGACAAGTGTCAATTATTTGAATCAAGAATTATAAAAGTATCAGAACTTTCACTTGAGACACAGTGGGAAATATTTCGCAGAATTTTCGATGTCAGTGTAGTTCGAATTGTAACTTGCAGGTTGTATCCAAACTTTCAGGGGAATATGTTAGTAAACATATTGCAGAACTTTTGAAGTCGAAATATTTTGAACTACAATTTGGAGATTGGATCGAAACTCTTAGCATAATACACATTAGCAAGCGAAATACAGAATTTTCGATATCAACCTTGTTCGAGTTGTAACTTCTGGTTGTTTCCAAGCTTTTAGCGGAAGAGACGTTAGTAGGCAACGTATATAATTTTCGATGTCTGTATAGTGTGAATTGTAACTTGCAGGTTGTTTCCAAGCTTTTACCGGAAGAGACGTTAGCAGGCAACGTATATAATTTTCGATGTCTGTATAGTGTGAATTGTAACTTGCAGGTTGTTTCCAAGCATTTAGCGGAAGAAACGTAGACAGGCAAACTACAGAATTTTCTATGTCAATGCAGTTGGAATTTCAAGTTTCAGGTTGTATTTGTGCTTTTGCAAGGAAAAATCTTCGCAGAAAATTACGGAATCATCAATAATAACATGATTCGAGTTAAAACTTAACGGAATCAAAGTTTTTGACAGGGTTTCTTAGAGAAATTACTTACTGTAATTTCTAGAATGTATGGGAGCATGCTAATAGGAGAGATCATCCTAAAGAGAACTATTACTCGTAACGAATAAAATTTGAAGTACAACTTACAGAAAGTATCCAGATATTGCGGTACGGTACGAAAGAAAATTACAGAATTATTAGAATAGATCTAAACTCTAATAATTGAAAGATAATGTACTTGCATTAGCATTCGAACTCTTAATGAAATGACTGTGAAAATGCTTTAATATATGTCTTTGACGTTAGATATTACAAACAAAATTTTACTTTGTGTGTGTGTGTCTGTGTGTGTGTTAGGCAAATAAACTTGGCGAAGTGGTAACTGTTGAATTTACTTTTACGGTTGCTGGCATTATAACTTTCTGGTGTTTTTTTGCGGGAAAAAAGATCTACCATTCCGTCATGTGGCAAGTTTGGCATTCAAACAGAAGTACATGTGTTAGTCTGTTAAAAAAAAAATCAATTACACATTCTCAGTTTGTATGTCTGTAGGCAGATACTCTTCCCACATAGACACCCACCCCCACTCAAATTGTACACACATGGCCACTGCTATGTATTGTCACATTCTACTCTTCTCCTGTCGTTGGGTTCACAACTTGTGTATTGATCTGAAAAGGGGTTCTCTCTTCTAGTGTTCGGTTTCCGTTCGGTGCTCTTCGGGTATCTCCGGCCTTTTGTGTGTGAAGTGGGGGGAATATGGTGGTGCTGGTTATTCGGTGAGGTGGTTTTAGTAGATCTAAATGGAAAAGTGAACAGGGTAGAGAGAGACAGAAAGAGAGGGGTACGGAGCTCTAGGGGATGGAAGTTTTTTTTTTTTTTAAACTAAAAGTGGATACTTGTGTGCGCGTCCACCACCATTGAAGGGGGTAACGAGCCCCCTCTCCACCTATTTCCCCATCTCTGTACAGGAAGCCCTGATGAATGGGCCCAATTTAGTCGACTGCCGCCTTGGCTAACCAGCGGGACGAATTTGTTGGTGGCTGCTCGGGGCTCGCTAGTGCAATCAGCAAAAATTTTTCTTTTGCGTCTGTGTGATCTACTCATGCCCAAAGAGAGAAAGAGAGAGAGAGAGATTTAGCTGACTGACTCCGAGTGTATGTGTGTGAGCAAGAGAGAAAGATTGAGAGGGAATAAACTCAAAATCAGCAAGTAGCCAGAACAGAGCCGTATAAAAGGGATCCGAGAATTCTACAGCCTGTCCATCTAGTCTACTCTCATCAATTTTCCTCTACCGTCTCTTGCATTTTACTGTTTGAACACAGACGTTTGAGAGCTTACGTCTCTCTACTATATACACACATCTTCTCCCTTCTCCCCAACTTAATTCAAATTGCAGTTTAAACTAGATCAAGAGAGACATTAAAAGACCAAAACAAAAAATAATAAGTAGGAGATTTGGTCACTGTCGGAGAGAGGTCTGTGTCGCGGAAACTGTTCAAGAATCAATTTGGCAACCTTGATGGAAGCTTATTGGTAACTGTTGTTCGTTATTGACACCTCCATGCAATTCATAACGATCTTTCTGATGACAGCATAATTTCAAGGAACCTCTCTTTTAGGCTTGGAACTACCTGAAGGATATTCTGTATGGGAATCATCCTAGGAGGCTGAATGAACTGCTGCGAAAATACCAGGAATGAAGTTAAGAACACTAAAGTTCTTTTATTTCAGTAAGCATTGCAAAATGTGGTGCGACGAGTTCACCTGTATGAAGACAGCACACCCACATGAGCACTATTTATCACACATACACCAAAAATTATTGCAGACGATACCACATAGAAAGAAAGTTAATGTTCTTAGCAGAAAGGCAGAAGATACACGAAAAATCTTTAATGGCAGCATCATCAAAAAAAAACAATTGATCCCTCATTTTCGTGATGAAATAAGCAACACTAATTTTCTTTCTATGCAGTATCATCAACACTAATTTTTGGCGGGGCTCACTGGCGTAGGAAAGGGGGGCAGAGGGACCGCCTCCCCCAAAGAGGTCCGACAATGTACTTTGGTACTTTGATGTTTGTAATTTTTTTTATATATTTTTATGTTTATATATTTCTTTGTTTGTAATTTTTCTATATGTACGTATAACAGCACTTGCCCCCCCCCCCCAAACACACATCCTGGCTACGCTACTGGCGGGGCTACTATACAAAATTAGTGTTCAGCTATTAAAAGTGGATGTGACTGTCTTCACGTGATGCTAGCCCCGCACACAAAGAATGTGGAATTATTTCTGATTTAATTTTCTGTCAATGCCAATTTAGCACTATTTTGGCGTATGTATTATAATTAGTGCGTATGTGGGTGACGCTTTTTTTTCCCCGGAGGTTCCAACATTTGCTGTAGCAAAATTTAAAACTGCTTGCACATGCTTGTTGTGAAGTTTTTAATAGTTAATATTTTTAAACAGTTAACAGTTTTTAACAGCTAATAACGTGTTGAAGATATATGTGGATTGTTCGGTATATTCATTTTTAACTCTGTCTTTCTATCACGAACCTTAGCCTTTTCCCTCTTAAGTGCCATCCAAATATTACGAAGAATTCTTTTAGCATTGTCTTCGTTTCGCCCAGTTTGAATCAGTGCTTGCGTAGTAAAACAGAAGAATAAGATTTAGTACCGGAAGTTGAAAATTACCGAATCGTGAATGATGCAAAACGCAGTTTTAATGCTTAAGAGTATTATATTTTTTAACTTGAGCGGAAGTCGTAAAAATCTCAAGTTGGGAACTTCATCGAGTATTTATAGTATGAGAATTGCGAACTGAGAATGAATGAATGAATAATTATGGTTTAATGGAGACGCCAGCAAATTGTTATTTTAGAATTTGAAAAAAAAAAAAAAAACGTAGAGGGGGCACGGTACAAGGGCGTCATTTAGGGGAGCAGGAGGGGGCAATTGTCTCCCCCAAAGACTTTGAGGAATACATATACTTTAATCGATTGACTACTAATATACTAGTACAAAACGTGGAAGCCTTATGTAGGTGGTGCTTTTGCTCCCCTCAAGCGAAGTCTGAAATGACGCCCCTGCCGCGGTGATTCAGTGGTGCAACGTTCATCTCTTATGCGTAGGATCCGTGGTTGATCCCAGCTTGTACCAAATGACAACTTCGACGAGCGTGAGTTTCCTCAGGGATTCTACCGCTTCTTCCCACTTTCTTTATTCCATCATTTCATTCGTTCTTACTATCACCGTCTCCTTTAGCTTACAAAGGTAATCATGGGACGTAAAACTGTAAGATTCCAAAAGGAAACATTTGAATATTATTCAGATGCAAACAAGACGTTAGGTTGTGTGTACTACTGCGTATATACACTTATCACTACTGTGTAATTATAGATCTGAAATGTCAATACGTCAAGGGGTGCCCAAAGATCTGAAGCATCTGCCACCGTCATTTGGTTGGTTGATCAAAGTTTAGCTTTGCGTTCAGAGCGAGATTGTATGAGCTATTGACGAAGAGCTAGATGTGGAATCCGAACCACAAAGCTCGAAACTGAAATCGAACTCAAGTCTCCCGTGTCAAAGAAGTGTTTGCTAACTATGTTATTATGAGAAATCTCCATATGTCGTTTTTTCCGTAAAGAAAACTGTTTTCATTGCAACTATGGGTACGTAAATTCATGTTTTTATGATTTATATCCTATTAATCAATTAACCAGGTTCAACATTTGTTTTATGTTTGGGTTATTAAATTTACAAGTAAAACGTGTATATTATTTCATTTAATTCAGTGTCACCTTGTGATTAATACTATTGCATATATCAGTAATTAACAAAAATTGCAGTTTAAAAGTTAACGGTAATTTTATATATCTCATTAACGATAGTGCATACTCATACTGTCATATTAATGGAATGAAATGGAATTGGTAGTTTTACATCCTATGATTATGCATCGAATGAAAGGCTTGATGGGCGCGTGCTTATTATAATGCAAAAATATATTAATTAATCATGATGTGTGTAACGCTAGTATGTAAAATTCAAAGCGTTTAAGAGTTACGGGTTGCCTAAACATTTAGGCGCAACAAATTCACGTTGTCCGAATGTACACTTCATAGTAGGTTTTTAATATGTTTAAGAAAGCTGGTCGGCCTGCCAACTGTAAAATACGATCAGTCATCCGGTTCCTAACACACACACACACACACACAAACACACACACACACACACACACACACACACACACACACACACAGAATCATCATCAGTTACGAGCATTCGTCCTCGTCGCTAGAAATGTGATGTGTTTGATGACAGTTAAGTGCGAAAATTGGATTGTTCAAAGAAAGTCGAGAAAACGTCCATGATGAATCGCGCTCTTGGTCAGCCATCTTTAACGACTGACTATTTGGCGCAGGCTGTTAAAACGAAACTTCACGAAAACTTGATATTCAGAGTTTTCACCCCTTCTGACGTCGAAGACACTGCTGGACGGAATGCATTTATATACTGATAAAGAAGTGAAAATAACCGTGAATAACCGGCTATCATCATACACAGCAGAGTTCTATTAGGAGGGTGTCAAAAAACTTGTTCGTTAGGACAAATGTTTAAACTGGCAAAAAAAAAAAAAAAAAAAATCGTACAAAAATAGATAATTGTATGCCATTTAAAAAAATACAATGTTTACATGTTCCATTTTTATTGCAAACCGGACGTGACTTTAAAAATAACCCTCGTACTTTGTAGGATATTTTCAGCTTATACACGCAAACTACAGTATAATTATTAAGTAAAATCAAGCGGAAAGGAAACCTTAATCTCATTCTAAGCTAAAGCGTTGTGCAAATTTAATGCTTATATTGTGCCACTGGGTATCAGTGATTTCTAAACGTACGTTAAATATTATCTACATACTTTATTAATTGATAAAATATGTGTATAAATATTGAATAACACAACTTTTAGTGATGTGCGTGTTTGCATTCTTACTTACCATATATCGATAGATACTCTTAATTGCCATTTCGTCAACAATTTTTTATCTTTTTTTTCATACAATACCTCCACCTGCCAATCGATTTCTGCCAAGCACGACTAATTGTAGTAATTCTAACATGATAAGAGCAAAGAAGAAGAAGAAGAAGAAGAAGAAGAAACAAGAATTTCAGATTATAGGCGTTATTGTTTACTGAATAAGTAGAGTTTGTAAAGTATTGCTTTGCATGAAGAGTTCCATTTAATCAATTACAGGTCATTTACAAGGTAGCCAAGTCTCTGATAGTTTTGTCCCTGTTTTACGATACGATTATACAAATGCATTAATGTTCCGAAAATTAATCTTGTTAAAGTGGAACGTGTAGAAGAGAGCAGTGGGACACGCAAAAAAGAAAGAAAAAAACTATGGAGTTATGAAAGCGGAAAATTTTCTGTTTATAATTTCCGCCAAATCCTATATATGACCAGATTTTAGGTAGAATAATAACAGTGGATATACGATACGGTCTGCGATAGAATTTACGTGTTTTTTAATCAGCTTAATGTACAGAATCGAGTTTTGTGAGCAAAGCACCGACTGTAAAAGTCTATCCCAACGGAGAGATTTCGACCACTAATAGCCTCAAGGGGATGTGTTTTTTCTTTCTTCTTTCTTCTCATACGAAAAAGAGAATGAGTGAATAAAAAGAGGGTGGGGAATGCTTAAGCAACATTGGCGAAGACTTAACAATTGTGATTCACACCCTGCAACTACGAAACAGTCATTGAATCGTGCCCTAACCACCTCCCCTTCCATCTTGCTTTACTTAGTGTATAAGTCATCATCCCTTTAACACTGAGCTTTGCTGAATCATGATTGTCTACAGGGATACCATTTCAAGCTTTTCTCTTCTTTCTTAAAAACTTAACCTAAACCACCCACCCTAAATCTCAAAACCAAACCCTATCACCCTGGAGACTTTCTGGCGAGGCGTATTTTCACACAACCATGGATGACGGATCACTTCTATATCTTGGCGGCACACTGCTTCCTCTCGCTTATATAAAACTTTTCTCTTTTTTCTTTTTTTTTTAAAAAAAATTTCATCCAATCACTACTATTCGTTATTTTTGGGGGGTAAGTAATTCTCACCTCACCCCCTTTTCTCACCCCTTTTATGGTTTTCTGTTGATCTTCATAACATAATAGGAACAATTGTGTTGACAACCTATTTTTCTTTCGCTTCATCATATTGTTGAAGTTAACAATTCATCAACATAACACTCTTACACTGTATTGTATGTATCTATGTATGTGAGTACGCGTGGCGCTGGGAAGTTTATTTTGTTGCGCTTCGTCATTCAGCGCTGGGCTATGAGAATGATAAATGACATATTTTTCTTTTACTCTTGTGTCAACACATTGAAAAGATAAGAAATTCCCCCTCCCAAAGTAAAAAAAAAAAATCCTTCTATCTATGTATCTCGTATCTCTTGCGCACCTACGTATCTCCTATCTCTCATTGTACTTGTGTGTATGTTCCGTGCAATAGAAGATTGTCAACACCTAATGAATTAAATGATTCCTTGATGAGACTTTTTTTTTCGTATTGCTGATAGATGAAATAGCAGATTAGAAAAAAGGAAGAAGAGCTGATAGGTGACGAATAAAATGATTATAGAGTGCTGAAGTAGGCTGGAATTTATAAAGGTACTGTAAAATAAAAAAAAAAGTCTGAAGCGTTGTTGAGGAACATTGTCAAAAGAAAGACAAAAGCAATATTATTGGACGGTGCATAAGGCTGCGCGTTTGTTTGTTCTAGGTATATTCATGCAAAGCTTTGACAGAGATTCACCAATTTTTATGATTCGTTTATTTTCTTCCAGGAGGTCCCATTTAAATTTATTTAGATTTGATGGTAATCTTTGGAGCTGGACTATGAAATATCTCAACGAATGTTTGATTTAATTATAGCAAAATACAATGCTTATAGGCAAAAAGTCATTCTTTGGCGTAATCATGGTTGCATAACAGCACAGGGGTTATACAACAAAATTTCAGAACACTTTCATAATACATTATACTGTCTGTGTTGTTTGTAACATTTTAAACAAGTAGGTTACGTATGTGAGGTTAGTTAATACTTTTTTGAAAAATGTTTTATAGTTATTAATATCCTCAAGATTTGCATTATTACTGTTATTGTACTTTGATATTAATATGAAGTCTGGAAATATTTTGGAGAAAGAATTTGTTCAATATTTATTGCAACCAAGTAGCTCTTTGGTGGTAGACCTAATGTTTATAAAATATATGAATAGGCCTGCGATGTTTCATAGCGATTAAAAATTGAGGTGTTATTGGTCAGAACTATGATAGATATGTACTAAGAAGTTTATTGCATTTCTAACTTCTAATACACTCGGCCAAGATTAAAAGTTTGCTCTTTTGTAAATGATAATATTTAAACAAATTGGGACAATTGGTCCAAATTCATCAACTAATTAGTTCCCATTACCAAACTATTTTCTTGAACTATAGTTTTTCTTTTAAAATTGGGTATACTGACGAGGAACCAATACCTAAGGTCTCTTCTATCATTCTATTGATATTTTTTGTTTATTTAAAAAAAAGGAGTATTTTACACAACAATAACCACACTCTCTGGCGATGTCAGCATGCAGAAACTGATCTCATTGTACCACCTTAAAACTACTGTATGTGTTAGAGTGTCATCCCAAAACACAACCGTCCATGACACTCTTTGATGTGGAAACCAACATGGAAGTTTTAGACCAGTCATTTCGAAAATCTTTATGACGTCACAGTTTTCTACTTCCCTTTTCAGAAGATCACATGGAAAGGTGAAGGAGCATACAGGATACTGTGGCCTTGAGAAACAACAGTGATGACAAGGAAATATTGAATATCGATAGCATAGTCGGTGGTTTTGCAGGCGTACTACTTGTGCCTCCATGACTTCGTGTACACTGTCAACACTTACTAATTCCGTTGCTCTACCTCTTCCCCTCTTCTATATTGATTCACGTGTTTCTCTCAGCTGTTTCTCTGATTGTAAAAGCGTGTTCCTACGTCATAGATTGTTCAGTTGGAAATGACTATTGTAGACAAACATGGTTCAAGATGTTTCTCGTGAAAACTCTATCCGAACAGCAAAAAATTATCCGCAACTCGCATAACAAATTTAATGATTTTTTCCACAAATACTGAATTTATTCTCGTATACTGTTTTAGAACTTGTAGAACGCCTTATCTGTAACAAGAAAAAAATAGGCATTGTTTTGTTTATCGTACATTTCTCATATTGTAAAACCTATGTAGTGGCCCTCGTGTATGGGTTTCCATGTAAAGATTCCCTCACTGATTAGATCATGAACTTAAATCTTTGTATAAACTTCACATTTAAGTTCTGTTTCTACACACGTAAAATTAAAAAATATATATATATAAATATCTCGGATAAAAATTAATTCTTCGTCTCACCTTGTCTCTTCCTGACGTACTATATTTGCTCGAGGTTATTTATAATTCTGTGCGGCTTCCCTAAGTTGGAGACTAAAACTTGAAAGTCTTTCTTTACATTTCGAAAAAAAAAAGAAGAAGAAGAAGAAGAAGAAGCTTCTGCACCATTAAACCAGACAACCAACCAACCACTTCTTCAGAAACACAGGTTGCTAATAAATTAACATGCGGTAGCTTGTGTTTCATTTTACGTACAGGCGTGTTTAGTTGGGGATAGCCTACAAAAGTCGTAACTTGAAGACTTCAAGCACATCTGTTCTTGTCAGAGGTTATTATAAGAACTTGTATATTCTACTCTGTGTAAGTTTAAGTGAACTGCACTTGATGGTGGCTTTTTTTTTTAAAGCATGATAAAAGGAGAAAAAAGGGAATGTTTACAGGGACTACATACATATAATTGAGAGTAATAACGCTTAAAGGGAAGTTTATGATTAATCTATTGAGTTTGGCCACAGAACACAAGACAAGCGAGGGGAGACCCAAAATGAAATAATAAGCAATATTTGTTTATTTCTTTCAAGTAGCGATAAGAGAGAAGAAAGTATGATAATCGTGGAAGAAAACCCGATTTAACGGATTTACATGTTTTTTAGTCACAATTTGCCGAAAAAGTTCGTATTCGATTCTGCCCATCTGTTCGTCCGTCCTGATATAGGCCTATGTATATACAGGGAGTTTCAGTGAAAAATCCGTGATTTTGAAATGCAACAACGTATTTTATTGATGATCATAATAAAAGAAATTTACATGGTATGATAAGTGAATGACCAAAGTTTAATGTAACACATGTTCGAAGTGTTCACCCTGACGATTGGACACTTCTCTGGCCCTGATGCGCATGTTATCAAAACCCTTACCAAGACTGACGTGACTAACTGCTGCCGTACACTGCTCAATGGGTGCTCTTAATTCATTTAAATATCGGGGTTTAAGCTTGAATACCTCCTGCTTGAGGTAATCCAATATAAAATCAGAAGGATTAATGTCTGGGCTGCATGGAGGCCACTTTAAGCCTGTACCAAAAACAATGGATAGCGATTAGAGATCACACGATTGCAGAATTTTGTGTAATAGAAATTAAGGACAAGTTCTGTTGTATGCAGTTTAGCTCTATCCTGCTGGAATCATTGCCGTAAAGTGGATACCTTTTACGACGAAGACTAGGATAGAAGTAATGCTCAAGCATTTCCAAATAATTTTCTGATGTGACATAGCCATCAAAAAGAAAGGTCCAATTATGCCACGTTTTGTTACAACACATCAAACCGAAACCTTTTCCGGATGCAGAGGTGAGTCTACCACTTCATGCGGATTAACTGCTCAAAATCTTACATTTTGTTTCTTTACTTCATCTGACTGACAAAAGTAAGCTTCGTCTGTACACCACAAGTTTTCAATAATGTCTGGGTCATCAGCAATTAATGCACTGAACTGATTTGTAAAATGCAGATGCCTTCTTTTTGCAATGTCTGTTAATCTTTCAAGAATCTTCATTTTGTAAGGGAACATTTGCAGATCTTTTTGCAGAATACGCCAACATGATATTACGGATATTGCATTTTCTGCTGACAAAGGTTGCAGAGATTTTTTTAGTCATTCTATTCACAACAGATGCTAGCACTACTGCAATACTCTGTTCTGTACGCACAGGTGATCTGGATCCCCCCCTCTTCGAAGTCCTGTAACATTACCAGTCTTATTGAACTGATCAACATAACACCATATGGACTTGGTGGATGGTGCAAATGCACAATGTTTTTCCAGTCTGAACCGTCGTTGGAGACCAACAAGGGAGCGTGATTTAATGAATCAAGGCACCAATGAGATCTGCTGCAATGTAAGTCTACGGTCCGCCATTATACTGGACTATGGAACCTTTAAAAAAAAAATGTGAAACATAATTTATCTTTTTTCGCTGTGTATTCACATATAAATATTACTATGCTATTATTCAAATACATTTTGTAGCCGCTAGAAATCACGGCTTTTTGGGTGAAAACCCTGTACATTTGCCTTAAGAGGCCTAATCACGGTGAAATTAAAATACTGCTATTTTTACAGTAATTATGTGATTTCTTAAAGTAGATAAAAGATAATCGAAAAGTGGAACAAGAGCTCGCTAAACAATATTATTTTACATGAGACACCGTTATCACGACTCACTTATCTCCTTCGATTTTCAGCCATTTAGGTAATCGGCATGTATTTTCGTGTTTCTAAACGGCTGCAAATGGAAAGCTACTAGGTAACTCGTGATAAGGCTACCTAATGCTCAATAATATTTCGTAGGGCGCTCTTGTTCTACGTTTCATTATCTTTTATCTATTTGAAGATATAAAATAAGTACTATAAAATTAGCGGTATATTAATTTCGCAGTGATTAAGCCTCTTAACGGATTTATACGCTTTTTAGTCCTTTTTGCCGAAAAGGTTATTTTTGGATTTTGCCCATTTGTTCGCCCACCCCAATGTATGTATGTACATTTGCCTTGAGTCATAATGAATCTCCATTTTCCCCTTGAATTTTCTTCGTACTCCATTGAATAAGGGTGGTTTTCTAGAGCGTAAAAATAAAAATTTTCGAATTTCTTGAAAACTGCTTTAACGGTTTTGTTTATTTATCATAAATCGATATTTCATTAATAACCGTATAATATGAAATGACATTTTTAAGTTTTACGTCCCACGGTTATGCCGGCTAGGCTAAAGAGACGGCGATGATGACAAATGAATGAAATGGGAAATGAAGAAAGTGGGAGGAAACAAGAGAATTCCTAGAAAACGCACGCACACGGTGTTTGTCCACCACAAAGCTAACTCTATAATATGATTTGAATCATTTTCTGAGGAAATATTGAGGAGTAGCATGCTCTTGGAGATGAGCTCTTTTCGGACAATTTTCTGCATTTCCTATAGCCTCGTGGCTGAAAAAACCTAGAACTCCCTAAAACTCATCTTCTAACTGCTTGAATGCTACGACAAGAAATAATAATTTATAAAGCTTTAAATGTTAATAATAACCTATTTGAAATCGAAGCGATTCTGTTGGAGCCAAAGATTACAGCCACTCAGGTAAATAAATCATTAAGTTTTTGTGTTAGAAATTCTTCTGATATGTATTTCTTTTTCTTTTTATCCTGTTGTTTACCCAGTCACAACGCAACTAGCAGAAGAGCATCTCGCGTCTTAAATTGTCTGAAAAGACTATTAGTCAGGCTGTCAATAAGTCACACAGATTTTAGGCAACATGCCAATAACTTGTTCTTCATTTTTCCATTGTATCACGTTGGAAAGTCCATCCATCAATCAGCGGGTCCATTAGCCAATGTCAAGAACTCCACCTCTCTGACTCTCACACTCTTCTTCCAGCCACTCAGATACACACACACACACACAAATCAAAGTTGGAACGAGTGGAATGGTCAGGTTGTTCGTAGTCCATTTTGTTGATGGATTCATAAAATGGCGTCTTTATACAGTAAGTGTAGTACAGAAGTACTTTTTTTCACCAGAAATTGCAAATTTTGGAAAGTAATAGTTTGTCATTAGGCATGGGGAAGGCCATAAAGTCCTATCTTAACCTCACTTGCACTCATTTGTTATTACGTGAGATTGAGACAAATGTTCGAATTAATAACAGGTAATGTTGTGCACGAAAATATCATTTTGCACTAACTTGTCTGAACCTGACATTTTCCAAGCTCAATGAATCTCACGTTTACTTGAACTTGCGTTCATTTATTAAGGTTTTCGAACTAGCAAGTTTGCAGATATCTGGTCATAAAAGAGACGTGAGGTTTATGGAGAAATAAATATCGTAAGACTGAAATAGTATTGAGAAACGTGAATTAGATGAGGATACAGGTGTTGTAGGATTGAAGTTTAAACTTAATCATTGCTAACTGGGTGCTCTGTGGCTTCACAGGTTTGCTCCCATTCTGCGTAAAGTACGAGGGTGTGTGAGTGTGATGCCCAAATTAGGTTGTGAGTGTGAGTTTGAGTAAGAGTAATGTCGAGATGATGTTGTGAGCGTGATGTCGAGATGATGTAATGGTGAAGTCGAGTGAGAGTGATGTCAAAATTATGTTATGAGCGTGAGGTTGAGTGAGCGTGATATCGAGATGATGTGAATGTTAGATTGAGTGAGTGTGATGTTAGAAAGATATTGTGAGCGTTAGGTTGAGTGAGCATAATGTATAAATGATTTTGGGAGTGTGAAATTGAGTGAATTCAGGTTCAAGTGTGCACCTTTGGTTGTGTTTGTAATAGTAGACTTCAAGAGTCTTATTTAATTATTTATTTACTTCAAAATAGAACAGTTTATACCTCCACCTTTCATGAATATCCCCCAGGGTTCAATTTCTATTAGAAGTTTAACTTTTGTGGCATTGGACTAGGAGTTACATGAGCTAGAAAGTAATTAAAACGTTCAGCACCATTGCTATGCAGTTTTCACTTAACTAATTTGCAGCGACTGCAAATGTTCTGCAGCTTGGATTAAGTTTATTGCAAACACAACCCAGGGCGTGATACACTAGTTATAAAGTCAATAAAACATGTATGAAAGTTTTTAATATCAGTGAGATTTCAGTAATCAATATCACTAATAATAAACTGTACATATGAGATAGTAAAATATTGTAATTACTTTTCAACTATATGCAGATTCGAATCATTGTATTGGATACGCACTACTGCAGATTGTGGTACGCTTTCAGCCAATATATTACGCTGGTTGCAGGAATTTTGCAGATGAGGCTATTAAAGGTTTCTGCAAATTTAAGCGTTCTCGCTAAATGATTAACCTTCCACTATTCTTTTTGCTGAGGTCTTGGTTCAGTTTTCGAGTTCGTGTGTTTCAGATTTCTTAAACTGTATACTCACACAGGAAATACGTTTTGTAAATGTAGTTTCTACCGCTATTGTGAACAACTTTCTTAGATATAAAGTGGTGTAAATAACGGAAAACTTGAGCCATTATATTTCAGATTGTTGTTTGCTGCGCTGAATTATACCAAAGAAACTTTGTTGGAGCATAATTTCTTGAAATGTAGTTTGATTCGTACTGTAAATTTGAGAAACTTCGTTCGAGTTGTACTTTTTTCAGATTGCGATAAGCTTTCACCTTGTATATTGCTGTTTGCAGCTTTTATATAGGTCTATATGCTGAAGACATAGGAATCAAGTTAAAGAAAGGGTATGAATGTAGGTTGTCAAAAATTTGCAGTCAGAGTTTTTCTGAATGTAGCACACTTCGTTTAACTGTAGTCATGCAACATTTGCTTTCAGTTGATTCAAATTTCACCAACATTACTAAAGCTAATCTCTTGTAAATTATGGTAACTTGCGACTACTCCGTCGAGCAAGTGATAAGTTTGCTAACTCCAAGCTATAGAAAGTTTGATGGAAAAAGATGTATTTGTTTGTTGAAGTTTAACACTGAGGCTATACAAGACGTAGATCTAGAGTTTAAAGTGGAATGTGATCACCGTAACGTGTTCAATGCTCTCTCACGGAGAATCGAACCCGTAACCACACTCAATAGTGGCACGTGTATTAGCCACTAGACCAACAGGAAGAGATTTGTTGGAAAAGGGGTTTCATATTACGAATTTCAAAAACTTAGTTTAAGTAGCTGTTGTAGATTGTAATGTGCTTTCAGACAGAATATTACACACTGCAGTAAACCTGCTGCACACGCAACGAAAATTGCGCTAACCAATAAATTTTGTTAAATGTGAAGCTACCTCAAAACTTGCGAGTTAGTTGACTTTGAAAAGATGTTTCTTCTCTGTAAAGCAGAGTAGAGTTTGAACCATGCCGTCCTCTTGGTGTGTTTCTGTATATACGCGTTTGCAGATCATTACACACAGTAGAAAGCTAGTGAGACAATGATTTAATATTTCAAGTCATGACGAGAGAAGGTATAACAGCGCAGGCGTATACGAGCTCTACAAATTTCCTTCCGCTCCATTTTGTCGTCCATTTTCTTTCTTCCTTTTTTTTTAATACCTGTTCGCGTAAGACAGCACTTGACTAACACACACACACATGTATATAACTTAACGTAAACCATTACTGTTACCGCATTTCTCACCGCCCATTCCCTTTTTCTTGGGTCATTTAGGACTTCGTTGCGATTGAGAAAGTGTAGCACACTAACAGTGGCGCATCGTGCTTCTTTACCACGCTGCAGCACCGGGATATGGAGATGTCGTTTGCGGTTTCCACGTCGCTCCCCACAAGGAAGAGAAGTGATCTTGGGGGTCTAGCGTAGATGAGAGGGAAAGAGGGAGGAGAAGAGTAAGATGTAAAAGAGCCTTTTCCTACCCTCCCCCTCTCACGCCTCATTCTCCGTTTTTCAGGAGCGACTAAAGGACGAGAGGCGGGAGTAAGCAGTCTTCTTCGTCGCCCGTCCGCCTTTATGTATTATTCATGATGAATGATGGTGAGAACCGACGAGAAACCTATTCAAGAATAACAAACTTTAGGGATGAGTTTTATCCCTTTTTTTTTTTACTCAACCCCCTTCTTTCCCTAAATATTCGTATGCTCCTCCCTCTACTGCGTTTTCATTTTATTTAAAGTTATTAATATTACTTTTTCCCCTCTCTCTTTGGGGCGGAGAGACGAGAGGGTTACAGTAGAGAAATAACAGTAAAATCTACATGTCTTTTTGAGTAGCGATGATATTAAAAGTTCATTTCTAATTTGACTTTTCGTTATCACCGTTTGGGCCAGTTAAAATTTTAATACTGGCCTTTCATCCCAATTATGATCTTTCTCATTTCAAGTTATCATAACCTTTCACCATGTCCTTGTAGAATGTGTTTCGCTTTCCGCGTCGTCACGAGAAAAGTCAAGTTGACTTAAAAAAAAAAAGTGATAAAAAAAAAACAACACTGTGCTCACTAGTAGGCCTAAGTATTGTGAGGTGAGATTATCCGTGAGATGTTATAAGTTCTTTTTCTTTTATCATGGGTATTCAGTTTTATAGGTAATCTGTCATGGATTTGACTTCTTCATTATGAAGTGTCAAACCCCTATTATGGAAAAATATTTGAGCGAATGAATATTTGATTAATGTAAACATTAGTACTTGGTTGTTATACAATATTATTTTTAGTCCTAATTTTCAGTACATTCTTTCTTTCAAGCTTCATAATATTTCGTTACTGGTCCTCTTAAATCACAAGAGTGAAGGACTGGCCACCATTTCTGTTGATTTGATAACCCTACCGTACTTCTTAATTAAATGTTAATAAATATACTCCATGGTTCTGGATAATCAAAATAACATTTTAAAACACATTTTTCTGACCAGAACAAAATGAATTATTTAATAATTATACGATTTTATTAGGTTAGGTCCTTGAAACTGTAACAAAAATCGTATAATTATTAAATAATTCATTTTGTTCTGGTCAGAAAAATGTGTTTTAAAATGTTAATTAAATGTGCATTACGCTTATTGCCAGATTGCATTATTTTAGCTGAAATAATTGGAAGTGAAGTTATTTTGAAACACTTTTATGTGGTGTGTGTCTCCAATGTGATTGAGGAACTCCCGGATAATCCTCAGTTCGAAACCAAACCGGAAATCTGTCAGTTTTGAGGCGAAAACTCTGTCAGTTTGGGTTATTGAAAACATGTTAATGTCCAGAAAGGTCAGAAATAATACGTAATTGGTGGGAATTGAAATTTGGATGGAAATGGGAAAACCTCAAGAAAGCACACTGACATGATGTTATTCATCAAAAACTAACAAAGCCTGTAAACGAACCAGGAACTCCGCGCGTTACAGGTGAGCGTTCTACTGAGCCACCGTGCTGAAGATGTTCACGTCTCTCGCGAGCAGGCTCTTGAGCTCAAGTGGCGTCGAGCTCGAGCTCAATAACTGAACACGAGCACTTCTGAGTACAAGCACTATACTGTATGTAGGTAGCGAACTAGAGCTTGAGTCTGAGCGAACGCGAGTTCTAGTGAGATTCGTGGGTACGAGCATGTTTAAGCCCCAATGAGGTGAATGAACGTGAAGTCACCTCAACACCAGTCTCACTGAGAATAGCGAGCCCGAGCTCGAGAAATCTTTGGTAGCGTGAACCTAACTGAGATTACTGAGTGTGAATCTGTGTGGCAAAGGTGACCTCGAAACCGCATGAGCCCAATTGCAAAATAGAGTTGAATGTTTATGTTTATCCATGTATATATCTTGTATCCCTTCAAATCAAATAAAGAATCAATCCTCACAGAAAATATGTCTTGTTGATGATTCAGATTTCCTTTAAAGTTTATGTCAAGCATAACCAATTCATGATTGACGTTTTATCTCCATGACAAAACGAAGGAAACGAACTTTTTTTTTTTTTTGGTAGCAAGCACTTGTTAACATCTTGTAAATAATATTATAATAACAAAAAGCATTTGAAATTTTGATTTGCAGAAAACCTTTTCTCAACGCCGTCAATTCTGCACTTGACGTCTTCGGAAGGAGTAAAAGAATATTGATGAGGATGATGAGAAAATAGATGGAGAAAACAGGAAGGAAGATGGGAAAATAAAATGGAAGAATAAAAAAAGAGGAAAGATAACTTATGTTTATGAATGAAATTTTTTCGTTACCATTTTCATACAATGAATTGGTTAAAAAAAAGTTTTTTTTTTAATTTTTCCCTCCCAAGATAATGCATTTATATATTTTCAAATAACTATTTAAGAACCTCTTAATTCTGCCTAATGTGATCAATTTTATAATATTCAAACGTAGTTTCCCTTTCGATTTATGAGTGAAAATGATGGGAAAATACAATTTTTGAATCTACCTATGTTCTAATGTAACTTCTAAATATTGAACTGTCGGTAGTAAATTAGGTCAGAAGACAACTAATTGAATTCAAAATATTAAGTAATACCGTAACTTCAATTTTTTTAAATTATTTTATTTATTCATGTATTTAATTTTATATTATTTATTTATTTAATTAATTTATTTTATTTATTCATGTATTTAATTTTGTAGTCGGTCTTCTCATAATTCAGATTTAGAATCGCGTGTTTTTGCAAGTGTGAACTTTGTTGTGTGGTTTATAGTTTTGGAGCAAGGGCATAGGGTAAAATATTATAAGAGCTCTGGCAAATTGTTTATCAAAGTCAGAGTTTATCAAAGTTTAGAAAGTTATAAGAATTTTCTTGAATACTCTATTATCTAGTTGAACGATGTCATAAGAACTTTGTTGAACCCCTTGCTCATGGAATTATAATACTCTCAGAACTCTTAAGTTTCTTCTTGTTTAAAAATTTCAAACTGTTCCTTACTACTCATTGTTCAGAATAGAAAGTAATAAAAATTATCTTGGTTTATTGCCTATTCAGATCATAAGGGATCTAATAGAATTTACTTGTGTCAATTAGTAATAAGAATTATTTCAATGTATTATTTGAAAGATATCTTAGAATTATAAACTTTATTGAACTTACTTCTTTCGCGTTAGAAAGTTATGGAAATTATCTTGAGTACTTTAAAGTTGTAAGAACTCCATGGAAGTTACTTATCTCATGTTATAACGTAAAAATATTTTGAGTTCACAATTTTTTAAAATAATTTTTTCTAGGAAAAGAAAAATATAAGAATTTTCTTAAATTTATTATCTAGTATGTAAGAATTATGAAACTTATGAAGCTGTGAAGCTTGTTTATCTCATGTTGTAAAGGCATTATAAAGATATGTTGAGTTGTTTAGTTAATATCTTACGGTCTTGATAATTATATGGAATTTGCTCTCTCCGTAGGAAATAGTAAAAAATATTGTGAGTTTAGTATCTAAGAGTTTATAAAATAGAATTCTGTAGAAATTGATCATATGTTTGAGTATAACTGAATTTGTCATCTAACTGAAGGTTATGAGGGCTTCATGAGTAGCACAATTGCCTGTTACGAAAAGTGATAGTGATTGAAATGAGTGAATGGTATATATATATATATATTTACTGTATCTCAATGAAGGGCAGAAAATATAAGGAGTGTTCAAAATATAATAGAACAGAGAGGTTAGTACAAGGAAGGTGATACAAATGAACGATGGAAAGTGGGATATGGTGTTTTCCTTTAGAATTGGCATGAACTTTAAACGATTGGATGCGGACATGAGTGAAGAGAAATAAACACTAAACTAAATTGTGGACCAACGAAAGTGGGTGAAACCATAAAAGGGAACTCACGAATTAGAAGTAAAGTTAGTGAGACTTTAAAATTGCTAAACTGCATAAAGCAGTTTTTATTAATAGAGCAATAATTGATGTTAATGAGTATTCTAATATTGTGTAAATGATATGTTCTGATTGTCGTAATTTGATTATTCCAGTAAATATTCAAAGTGCTTATATAAACATAGATTTGTGACTAGATTTGTATCGTAAGTCCTTGTAAACCTCAAATACTTGAGTGGCTAGGATAGTCGGGCATTGAATAATATTAAACATAAATGAATTATTTTTTCAATCTATCTGTAATATTCATAATGAATGATTGTATTCATGTCAATTTCCCTACCTGTTGTGTTATCACATGAGGAAAACTACTACACTCCTAGTGTCGTATCACAAATATAAGAATCGTAAGAGCTTTTTGGAACTTTCTTGTCTCATGTCAGAATGTTATTTTAAGAACATTTTTTTAGTTTTTATTTAATGCTTATAATCATAAGAGCTCTGTAGAATTTATCTACTGTAGAGAATAATATTGTCTTGAGTTCGTTATGTAATAGTTTAAAATAATAAGACTTTCATGAAAATAGTTTAACTCATATTACTTGAATTTATTATCACTTAAAGTCATGAGAATTTAGTGGAACTTGTTTATCTAGAGTTATGCTAGAGTGTCATTTTAAGAACTTGTTTCAGTTTTTATTTAATACTTCTGATCATAATAACTCTGTGGGTTTATCTACTATAGAAAATAATAAAAATAGTTTTGAGTTTATTATCTAATAGTTTAAAGTAATAAAACTTCCATGGAAATTGTTTATCTCATGTTAGAATGTAATAAAAATTTGTCTTGAATTTGTTATCACGTAACTTATGATCATGAGAGTTTAGTGGGACTTGTTTATCTCATGTTAGAAAGTCGTTATGCTAACTGTCTTGAGTGTTTATCGTATCTTAAAGTGTCATTTTAAGAACTTGTTTGAGTTTTTATTTAAGTTTTATGATCATAAGAATTCTGTGGCTTTATCTACTGTAAAAAAATAATAAGAATTGTTTTGAGTTCATTATATGAAGTAATGAAACTTCCGTTGAAATTGTTTTTCTCATGTTCGATGTAATAAAAATTATCTTGAATTTGTTATCATTTAACTTAGTCATGAGAGTTTAGTGGGACTTGTTTAGTAGTGATTGACGAACTTCTACACCCGAAAGCTGGAATGTTAGCGGTACTTTACGTAATAATGATGTTTTAACATGTTTCTTTAATGGATGTTGTCAAACGGTTTGGTAGGTCATTATGGGTTGATGACATGGATTTGGAAAGTTGTTATATTTCTGTTTTTAGTTGTGCTGACATGTAAAAGGTCGTGTCCTCTTTTTAGAGACTTTATACTGGGTATTTTTAAAAATAATAATAATAATGGAAATCTGAATTAAATCTGTTGATACGTCATTTTGTATCACGTACTTTCGTAGTAGTGATTAAATTAATATTGAATATATTACACGAACAATATGTGATAGAATAAAAAAGAAAATGAAATATTTGAGTTCCACCTGTTAGGCTAAAGGAGATGGTGATTGTTAAAAATAAGAAGGTGAGAACACTTATAATGTGTGATACGCACTGGAATTGAACCCGGGACCCTTACCACTATTGGTGAACAATGTATTGTACTGAAAATGAGCCTGGTACCCTTAACACAAGAGATAAATGTGTGATACGCACTGGAATCGAACCCGGGACCCTTACCACTATTGGTGAACAATGTATTGTACTGAAAATGAGCCTGGTACCCTTAACACAAGAGATAAATGTGTGATACGCACTGGAATCGAACCCGGGACCCTTACCACTATTGGTGAATGCTGTATTGTACTGAAAATGAGCCTGGTACCCTTAGCACAAGAGATGAACGTTGCATTGCACGGGGATTGAATATGGAACTTTTAGCAACAGAGATGAATGTTGTATTGTACTGAAAATGAGCGTGGTACCATTAGCACAAGAGATGAACGTTGTATTGTATGGGAATTGAATATGGGAGCCTTAGCATCAAAGATAAATGCTGTATTGTACTGAAAATGAGCGTGGTACCATTAGCACCAGGGGTGAACGTTGTATTTTATGGGAATTGAATATGGGACTTTTAGCACAAGAGATGAATGTTGTATTGTACTGTGAATAAACCCGGGACCCTTAACACCAGAGATGAAAGATGCATTGTACGGGGATTGAATATGGGAACCTTAACACCAGAAATGAACGTTATATTGTACGGGGACCCTAAGCACCAGCGGTGAACGCTGTATTGTACGGGAGACTGAACCCGGGACCCCCAAACACTAATGGTGTATATTGTATTGTACTGAGAATTATTGCAATTCTCACATGTAAATTGGCGAGAAAAAAAAAACATATAGGAAATACGAAGTCTGTGTATGTATGATTGAATGCTTTATTTATTTTGTTAATATTCATTGTTTTTTATTCCTTATAGTTAACTCCGTGTTTACAGCCAAGTTTGAAATACGGAGCGAGTGAATTGTTCTTCCGTCTCTGAGAGAAGGCTGTTTTAGAATGAATAGAGTTTTATTTTTGTAAAATGCCAGGGTCGTTGGCTTACACGATTTCTCCTGACATCCGTTAGAACATTGAGTGTCAATGTACTTTCTAATTTTATTTCCGCATGTACTGGAATAACCTTACACACTTTCTACTTGACCATGAGAAACTGTCTGGCAACATACTAAAATATTTTTCCATTAACGATGGTTGTTACAGCGATAGTTATCGGCAGTGATGAAGAAGACAGATAGAAATTTCATGTTTCTTCTCCCTTTAGAAGATGTATTTTTGTGACAATATTTGATTTTTGGCAGAATATCTGATGAACATGTAAGCATTTTTTCCTTAATTAGATGAAAACCGTACATAGCTACAAGTCCCAAATGTCGATACCCTGTCTGAATGAGATTTCTCCAGCGGCTGACGAACTTGAAAATAAGAAATTCAGATGTCTTACCGTAACACTGAATAAACGATGTTAGCGGATATGATGATCTTATTTATTTATTTATAATTAATGAAATCGGGTTGAAAACCCGCTGAAAAAACATGATGCTTGGGGGGAGGGACATAATGAAATCCTTATATATATATATATATATATATATATATATATATATATATATATATACAGTAATGAAATAAAGTTTGTTATTATTGTTTTTACACCGTTTATAGTGTGTGTGTGTGTGTTGATCTTTTGGGTGTTGAACTTTTTTGGGAGTGATTTAACAGATCGAACTCTGATTTTTTAAGGTGAGAACTTTTTAAATGTCATGTATTATTCAATTCATTATAATTAAGTAAATAATACACGATTTGTTTCTGAGAAACATTATCCGGGAAATAAACCTACGACCATTTTTGTAATTATGACAAGAGGATAAGCTTTGCAATATACTGAAAACGCTTGAAATGTAATTGCGATTTTCGATTACTAAAGTTATTATTATTATTATTATTATTATTATTATTATTATTATTATTATTATTATTATTTTTACGGATTGCTTCTTATTTGCATTTTTCATGCTTGGTACACAGGCTAATAGCAGCTACGGTGCGAACTATTAAAATATTTTATTGGTTCATTTGCTTTTTTTTTTTTGTTCAATCACTTCATTAGAAGTTCCGTGTTAATTTATTTTATTGGGTCGTTTGCGAAGCAAGCTCAGAACACCTGTAGTGTGAACCTACAAATAAAAGACGGACCATTTACTTGTAGAGTTTTATTTGCTTAATTATAGGATGCTTAATTACAATATGTTTGATTCATTTGTTACGATTTTTTAACTGTTATACCGATCACTTTAAATCAGTTATACCTAATATATATATGTACGTTGTACAGATGGGACTTGAACTGTTTAAGTAAGCTCATTTACCAATAGATGGCATACTACTACGCTTTGGTAATACAACTGATAATCTTTTTAGGAACGCAAATGTTTGAACTAAGACTAGTATTTGCAGAAAGAAATGTTTTAGTCTTGGGGGGAGCGCTTTTTTCCAACATTATTGTGTTTTAATAGTAAATATTACTGAATGTTAGTTATTTGCGTGGAAACTAGCCACATAACGCGTACATTGGCTTTAATGTCAAGACAGAGAAAGGACGGACCCGTTAAATACATTGGTTATTGAACACTGTCTTTTGACTTTAGCAGTATTGTATTACAATGAAGCAAAAGGAAATGATGTCCCTCCAACTAAGTGGGTTTTGCCTCCTAGATAGAGCCCATGTCCCTCAATGAGGGGGTTTTGCCTGCCAGATAGATTGCTTAGATTTAACAGTATTATATTATAGCAAAAGGAAAATCACGTAGCTATAACTGTCGGGGCCCATTAGTTATAGGCGATCCTAGATTTTAGCAGTAATGTATTATAATGAAACGAATTGAAATTATGTATGGGTATTTGTAGTATATTTTTACAAGTAACGGGGGCCCTTCCCCGTGGTTATGGGTTTCTCCAGATTTAGCATTAATGTATTATAATGAAACGAATTGAAATTATGTATGGGTATTCCTATTTGTACCATGCTCCTATAACTGACGGGGGCTTTTGCGTGTTATATAGATTGCCTAGATTTACCAGTATTATAGCAAAAGAGAATTACGTATGACTATTATAGCAAAAGAGAATTACGTACGAGTATTGTAACACATAGCTATAACTGGCGGAGGGCCTTCCCCTTACTTATGGGTTCCTCCAGATTTAAACAGTATTGTATTACAAGGAAATTATGTAGTCCTATTTGCAGTATAACTGGCGGGTCCCAGTTACAAGATTACTTAGAAATTTTTGAGTCCCCACGGTTATGCCGTTTTTTTTTTTTTTTTTTTTTATTGGTTCGATTTCTATGAAATCTCTGAACACTTACAGTGTGATTATTTATTTTCTCGTTTGTTTCTACAAACTTGAACTAAATATGGGAGCTAAAATAAACTCTTAAAAGTATATAGGAAACGGGTAGAACCCCGAGAAATTTTCATATGTACGATGTTTGTCCACCACAATTTATAAAAAAAAATAAATCCAAACAATGTTTGTCATGAAAATGTTGAAATATTGGTGCGAGCCCGGGACCCCAAACACCAGAGGTGAACGCTCTACCACCGAGCCACCGCGCCCCCCCCCCAGGCTTACTTAGATTTTAACAGTATTATATTATAGCAAAAGGAAAATTGCGTAGCTATAACTGGGCGGGGGCCCATTAGTTATAGGCGACCCGAGATTTTAGCAGTATTATATTATAGCAAAAAGAGAATTATGTGCTTTTACCATATACATTGACATGTGTTAAAGTTCCCCATTAGTTAGTTCTTACAATTGCGGGTTTTTCTGAATAGGTAATAACATAATGATGATGATAATTATGTTCAACTGAAGGGTCCCCCTTAGGGATTTGTAATATAATGAACGTTTGGTGGTTTACTGATAGAAGAAGAATCAACTATGCCCTCACAAATTATGTTTTATTAACAGAACACAACTGCGAGAAGGGTACTTATTTAATGCTATCAGTAGTATTTAATGGCTAAAAAGAAAATATATATATATATCATACTGTACCTTTAAAATATAAATATATATATATTCAGGACTAATAACAAATACGTCAACACGGAACACGGCTTAAACTAAACTAAAGTTAATTTAAAAATTCTCCGACAGATGGCATGGAACCACAATTTTCTATTATAGTTGATTTTGTATTAAAGTAATGAAAACAAATGATTGAAGAGAATTATATAATAATTAGTACGGGGTTATTTAATGAAAGAAAGAAAAAAAAAATAAGTATAGAAGAAGAAGAAGAAGAAATGTGATTTTACTGTTTTAATATGGTTATTGAAAACACATACACAATCTTATTTTTGTTTCTTGTTGAAAGAATATTTATAAGTTTAAAATTGATATAGAGATGTATAAGAAAACTGATATACATTTCGTTTGTTCATTTATGACCGATTCAAGGTTTGAACTAGAGACAATGCTTATATGAAGCGAACGTATTTTATTTTTAATAATCACTTTGTTTGAGTTTGTTTGGGTGGAAATTTGATTTATATACAGTGAAAAAAAAATAACTTAATTTGTTTACTCCGTCAGATTTTGAGGGAAATGGCGTGAAAGATATATTTAAATATTGCAGAATTCATTTGAATGTAGGAGAATATTTTATAGCTAATTGGATTGGAGTAACATTGAATAAAACCCGAGATTAAATATAATACTTATTATTAAAATTAATTTCCGACCCTTTGCAGCGTTGTTGTTGTAGGGCATTTAAGGCTAATTGCTTATACGCGTAAGCGCACCTGGGATTTGAACCCGTATGCCGCTGTTAAGGTGACTTTGCTTATATGCGTAGGCCCGTTCGGAATTTGAACCCATGCACCATTGTTAGGTTTACGTGGAAATTAAACCCGCACGCCGCTGTTAAGATGACTTTGTTTATGCGCGTAGGCTTGCCCAGGATTTGAACTCGTACGTTAGTGTTAGGTTTACGCTGGAATTAAATCAGCATTTTAATGGTAAGGTGACTTTGTTTATGCGGGTAGACCTGCACGGGAATTAAAATTGTACGTCTTAGCACGAAAGGCAATAACATTAAAAAAAAAATTATGACATGCGAAATTTGTACTTGAGAACGGAAATATGTTTGCAGTAAAGATAATGATGATAACTTTAGTGAATACGGTACAATGGTTTTGTTTGCACCAAAGGCAAAAGCATTAAGGGGTTAGAACATGTCGAACCATTACAAATTAAATTGTGATTCATTTTAACAAAATGCGTCAGCCTTAACGTGAAACTTTTAGGATACAACCGGAAATTGAATTCGTGTTTGTTAGCAGCGTTTATTAAAATATAAGAACATACTGTAAGATTTAATAATAGTAGCTTAATTTCAGTTAACCAAGGCGTTCAGCAGCATTGACATATGAGACATGAACCTATTAAATAACTAATAATTATTGGAAAATAAACTTGAAAACTTCGAGACGTGTACCTACATAAAGTAAATTGATTTTGAGTTTGTTGTTGTTTCGTTCAGTAACATGGTTTTATGAGACGTGTAACTACATAAAGTGAATTGATTTTAAGTTGCTATCCCGTTCAGTAGCATGACTATATGAGACGTGTACCTACATAAAATGAATTGATTTTAAGTTGCTATCCCGTTCAGTAGCATGACTATATGAGACGTGTACCTACATAAAATGAATTGATTTTAAGTTTATTGTTTTGTTTAGTAGCATAGCTATATGAAACTAGTATTTTACCACCACCACCGGAAATTAAATTCGGGACAGTTTGTACCAATAGCGTGATTATTAGCGTTAATCACTATGTTAGGCTACACAGGAACACTAGACTTGATTTAAGATTGATATTTTTCTTATAGGTTTTTTCAGAATAAAAAACTGAAAATTAAATATATATCTCACACAGATTTAAAATTTTGACCCATAAAATTCACATCGAAAACCAAACATAACTTCTTACATGTCGGTCAAATCTTTGTGAAGTTAACCCCCTTTAAAATTATACATAAGTTGTCCAAGTTAAACAATGTAATTGAGCTTGTGATTAGAATAATAGAATTTTATTAGTGTTGATTATAATTGATTTCATTTTGGTGAAAATAAGTTGTACTAATAATACTTTTCTTTATTTTGCAGAAGAAGAAAATGACTGAAATTGAATTTGAAGCGTACACCGCAAACGACTACTGCCGTAAAAAAATAAAAAACCGCGGTGATCGAAAATCATATTTTCTATCATATGTATGCCCACAAAATAAAAAGAAAAATGAAAAATGGCATACATGTGATATGTGTGTAAACATGGAACTTTTAAAAATGTATATAGAAGAAAAAGACAGAAAGTGTAATGATGGGGAAATAATCGGAATACCATGGGACTTGGAGGGACGGGTGAGGGAAAAAGAAGAAGAAGAAAAGCAAGACGAAGACAAGGAGGCGGAAGAAGAAGAAGAAATGGATCAGGAAGAAGGGGAGGGAGGGGAGGTAATTTTGGGGCTTTAATTTTTTTTTTTGTAAATAGTTGTAAATACTTGTAAATAAATCATGTTTTTTGGGTAAATGGGTAAATTTTGAGTTTCCTTTCCTTTGAATTTTTAAAACCTACCTAACAAAGGTCATAAAAAATGTCTAACTTTTTTTTCCGTGTCATATTGAACTTATAGATACCTTTTATTAACAGTAACGTTTCGAAGCATAGAAAAGATATTTTCAGAATAAAAATTGTTGTTAGAATTTTTTAAAACCCAGAAAAAAAAATTTTATGCTTTTCAGTACGTTGCACTATTCAGTTAACAGTTACCATTGAAGAGTTTTTTAAAAGCAGGAAAAAATCTTTATGCTTTTCAGTACGTTGTACTATTCAGTTAACAGTTACCATTGAAAAGATTTTAATTATGCTATCATAAATAATTTGATTTCCCTTCAATATCAAATTGTACTTGAGTTTTCCTTTTATTTTTAACCAAAATACGTAGTTGTAGGGTGAAACAAGCGTAATGAGATATTTGCTGGTGTCCATAAATAAGAATTAAAACAACAACAACAACAACATTTTCGTTTACTAATTAGTTGTTGCTATTAAATGATAGTATACTGAAAGAAAAGTCTGAATTTTTACTTTTTGATTAAATCCGTTTAAGATGAGTGAATGAATTTATTTTATTCACTCACATGTATAAGATGTTCGAAGAATATGTAAGTGAATAAAAGATACTCTCCTAATAAATTACTCGGAGCAACTTATTTTATGCAGACAAGATAGAGAATTTGAATACTTTTTCTTCTGTGAACACTAAAATGTAGTTGGTGCCAGGGAACATACAATAAAATCAGTTTTTTTTTTTTTATTCCTTGAATAATTAACTAGGTATTTCTTTTGGGTTTGAAGCTGTGGATTTGCGAGCCACGGTATTGTATATAAAATTTTGTGCAAAAACACAATAATATCCAACTATTCAAGGTAAATATAAATAAAGGGTTTCAGTGTAGAATGACATATATGTTAATTGGCATACTATTATCTATTTGGATGAAATGGAGTCCCGTACACTTAGGTCATGAAGATTTGTTGTCTCTTAGACACTTTATAAAAAGCGGCCCTGTGAAACACAAATACTTGTCATAAAATGATCAAATAATTGGAGCATCCTAGGATCAACCCCCAAGCACGAAAGGTGACCACTAACCCATTGCAATCCCCAAAGACAAAAGAACTTTAGTTCAGTTCAGTTCAGTTTAGATACTTTGTGCAGCATGGAATTGAACTCTGAATAAATGTAAAGATTAAATAGCAAAATTGTTTCTTAGAAATAAAAAAATTACTTACTTACTTACTATGGTATCTGTGTACGCTTAATTATGAAATTATTTTGAATAATAAATGAAATTTGTGAGTCCCACGATTATGTTGGATCACTTTAGAAAAGGTTATGAAATTGGCGGAATGAAGAAGTGGGAGAACATGTTGTTTGTTCAGCACAATTTATAAGAAATAAATCCAAACTTAATGTTGTCATAAAAAAAAATGTTGAAATAATTGATGCAAGCGATAATCGAACCAAAAACCCTAAACAGTGGAAATGAACGCTTTACCACTGAGCTCTTATGACTCCGCTATGAGAAATGAAATAATTGATGCAAACGGTAATCGCACCAGAAACCCTAAACCGTGGAAATGAACGCTTTACCACTGAGCCCTTATGGCTCCGCTATGACAAATGAAATAATTGATGTAAACGGTAACCGAACTAGGAATCCTAAGCAGTGGAAATGAACCCTTTACCATTGAGCCATTATGATCTTATATTGATAAATGAATACCTAATGAAGAAAAGTCTAACTGTAGAAACCAACTAGCACTGAAAAAACTAAACATTGAAACTTTGTCAGCATAGTAATCCATATAATGTTATTTTATTTTATTGGATGCTCAAGGAAATTGTATTTTCAAAAGTGTTAAAATTAAATGTGAATCATGGGAGGGACCTGTTATGAAAGAATAAAAGTTTGTTCTCGATAAGAAAACAATAGTGAACTATTGCTAACGTACTTATAGATTTATTATCAAATCTTTGAACAAATCTTTTTCTGTTTTGAACAGTACATAAGTAAAATTAATGAACAACTGTGTGTCAAATAAGTAAGATTAATATATACTAAAAGATGGTTGTTTTCAAGAACTTGAACTGAAAATTGCTTCTATTGGCCTTCTTTTTTTAAAAAACAAGTGGTTAAATGAAATGATAGGAAAAGGTGGTAGTTTAGTTGACCTCACCCTTTGAACAGTAATGGGTATTTTATATAATCTTACAAAGTTATTGTTCGTGAAAAAAAAAAGTGTAAATAAAATGATGATGATTTCCTACATGATTGTGGTCTGTTACCACCGATAACATGTACGCTATCCGTTTAGCAAAGAGGAGGAGGAGGGTCATGTTGGGAGATTGAATCTAATTCAATACAATAGAAATATATAACCTAGCGCATCGACATAAAAACCTGTTTAAATAAGTAAATGATCTTTGAATATATGTCATATAGACATGAAAAAAGAATACAGATAAATAGGAAATAAATCGGTGATTACTTGTACAAATAAATAAATTTTACTTTCATGAAACTTCAGACATAAGAAGAAGAAGTTTGTGAAACAGTTTATTCTCCTTTCCCATTGCAAAGTTGGTGTTAGTTTTTTCTTTCCTAAGCTTTTAACATATAGCATACCTAATGAAAATTCACAGGTATTTTTTAGCACTGATCAAATACATAATGTAGGCTTCAGTTTTAACATATATTCACAACTTACTACATGGATTGTCTACAAGAATCCTTAACATTTGACGAGTTTTCGATAGCATTTGTTTCTCCTTATTGTACGCAATACTTTATCTGTAAACATATTTAGCGAAAGTTCAATAACTATTGTCTTATGATAACAACTGTAATAAATTTTTCAAGTGTGGAGTATTCTGTAGATAAGATAGCACCACTCATTACTAAAAGTTGTCACAAAAGGAAGTAATCCACCATGTCTTAAATGTACAATAACCAAAAGTATATTTTTAAAAAATGGATTTAAAAGCATTATTTATTGATACGTTGAAATCCAACAGGCTAATTAAAAGACAAGTAAATACAAAAGGAGCTATTGGGGTTCAGGTATAGTGATTTCTAATTATTGCTTTCAATGTGAATATATAGAAATTCAAGCACGCGCAGTAAACGGTCTGAGTGACTTTGTCGCTTGTGAAACTGATGCAAAGATGAAATATTCAAGCTAATTTGGATAATAAAAGAATAGTATTTAAAACTAATAGGGGGTGGGAACTATGAGTTTGAGGTTTACCTTAAACTTGTTTTCATTGGTTAATTCAAACATGTCATTACATCCCACGGTGAAAAGTATAAATACCGCGGTTAAGAAAGTGACATAAGAATATTCTTGTACTGTTTGTAGTCGATGAAAAGATTTCTTCTTCTTTGTATGGTGGTCAATGAAGATATTTGTGGCTAGTGTTTTTATTTTAGTTTGATCACTTCATATTTTACGAATCGTATGTTATACATACTCTGGTTATGTATTGGATCGTTTGCGGTGCAAACTAATTGTTAAAATAGATTGGTGTTATTTAAAATTAAAAAGTCGTAAAAACAACTACGTTGTGAACTATTATATAATTCGTTTACTTTGTCGAACTGAAAAATGTCTAATGCTGAAAACGTATTGGTCTGTTTCTGCGATAATATTCACATCACCATTCAGTGCTTAATAAATGCTTTTCAAATGTGGGAATCTAAAAGAAGAAGTATGTTTCTTTGCAGTGGGTGTGCACGTGGATTGAAAGACGCAATAAACCATGACTGCATTCTGTTACATAAAAATATATTGAAAACAAAAGTACTAAATGTTATTATGGATATGGACACACAAAATGAAATTTGGTATACGTTTCAAAAAATGCACGACAATACTTTTAATAAATTAGAACAGTTTTTTCATATATATGATGATGCCATTCATAATGATACATTTGTTAATCAACTAATAGAAATATTTTTGCAGAAAGATTTTAAGAAATTCTTAATCTGGAATAAAAACCAACGTGATAGTGATAGTGTTTGTGATTGAAAAAATATGAAGACGTATGGATAAAAATGTTACTCTTCTGTAGGTATATTACATGTACAAACTGTAAAAAGGCACAATTTGCCATGCTTTTTTTTTCTGTGAACGTTACAAGTAAATCTTACTCAAGTAAATATCTAAGAAAAAATAGTTACTGTGTAGTGCACTGCAGTGCTATCATACTAAACATTTCTTCAAATATTTATGTGAATGAGTTGAAAACTAATTAACACAATACAAATTTTTTAAAAACTTGTGTAAAAAACAATATAAACTAATGAAAGATGTTTCATATTGCTGAATAAATGAAGACTTTATACAAGCTTCATATTGCTGAATAATAATAATAATAAATCGGAGATTTTTTTTTTACTGTACTTTTTGTAAACAATAATCGCAAAAGCCTTCGGCTCCCAAAAGTTTACGTACACTAGTTATTAATTGGTAGTAATTATCTTTGTACAGTAAATATATTGCTTACCACCCTTTATTTCTGAATATATCACATAAAATTCACGACTATTAAGTTTCTTTTCAAAGACAATGATTTGGTACTTGGGTGTCAGGTATTGTTGAAATTTTTCACATCATTAATAGTACATCCATTTCGATGCTCAATAGTAACATTGACATCATCACACAAATCCTTAGTCTGCTTCAACAATCGCTCAGGATTGTTTTTTTTTTTTAATTTATACATTTGTTCATATTTTTGATCGGCCCTAGCCTTTTCGAGGATAATAGCCTTAGAAAGACATTATATGTCCTTGTTTAATGGGATGGTACACTTTTCCAAAAGAGTTGTATATTCCTCATACTTGGTCGATCCACGGGTTCAACATCTTCCCTTGCATGGATTATCAATGTTGATCTTAAAATCCACCTTTTTTCCTCTTCCTTTACGGAGATGCACCTTCAATTAAAATTTTCTCATTGCTATTGAGGGTATTTTCCACTATGGAGAATAGGGCCTCCGGGTTCAATTCTTTTTTAGGACGTCATGTTGTATACATTGTTTTAAGTTTAAGGTAGTGCTCTCGATAGTTATTCCTATATAGGTGTTTTTGTCAACATCCCTTTATTGTATGGGTTATTCCGAAATCAAACAGATTTCGTACATATTTTTCCGGATCCATACACTTAATGGTTATTTCTGTCCCCTTTAGCACGAAGTAAACATATGTTTATGATATACTCTTTACTATTTCAAATTCTGATGCATCCATTATCTTACGTACTTCTTGAAAACCTAATTTAGTTCTTAGGTTCCCCAAAACTAGGAGAACTTGGGCGTGGTAAGCTTGTCTAATAGTAGTTTAGCATTGTCCTTAACAAATAAGTCAGCTGTTTTACATGCTGCTTGAACTTTTTACAATCCTGATTTTTATATCATCCTCTCGAAAGAACCCTGTTCAATATAAATCAAAAATATCAGCAGCGGTTTCACAGGATGCCAAAATAACATCCTGTCTTCCTTTAAATTGTTTTAATAACTCTGTTAACATTTGATAATATTTTTCATTGGGTACACGCACACCCTTAGAATGATAAGTATCCACCAAACGCTTCCAAAATCGTTTCTACTCAAAACTACGTACATGTACCCATTGCTATGAAATTTATCTACTATCATTTTCCATCTGTAGTAAACAACTTCGGATGCTTCATATCCGAACCGTTTTGCCATGATTAACAATTGAGTTAGTTCGTTTACATTTGTAGAAGTCATCTGTAATCGAAATAATGTATTCTTCTATTGAAATAATAATAATAATAATAATAATAAAAACCTATAAATTTGTCTATTTCCCACCGCTCTTTTACTTCGTTGGTTAGTTCACCCAAGTAGGGCTCTAATGTAAGCGGAGATTTTTCATCACGGTGTTGTACAAACATGATGCTGTCCGTGTCACAATATAATATGGCTTCAGTCCCTACAGCAGTCAATAGGTCATACAGTTTTAACCGTGCCCATAACGTATTGAACGCCACAAGAACAAGGTTTGAGAATTTCCATGGTTTGTTCTTATTCTCTGTATTGTGATACGTAAGAATAAAATGTTTATCTCCAATGGGTAATACGCTTTGTACTTCGTATTGTTGTGCCCATAGATAATACAATCATGAATTGCAACAAGTCCGTTCTTTGTCCCATAAAGCGAATTGAGGAATATTTTGGAGATATACCTCAATCTCGGGTTCTTCCTGATATTATTCTCCATTAACTCTATGCCTTTGTGGGCATGATACTCTTTAATGTATTTTTGTTTGTCTCCTTTGGTTTTGCACCAAACAGGAAATCCTGAAGATTCCTGCTTCATTTAAAGGAAAGAATTCACATAGTCTTTAAACAAACTATCTGAATTACTAAGTTTGTAAGCACATAAATTACAATCCAATCTTGTTTTCTCCGATATCATAATTTATTTATTTATTTATTTATTTATTTATTTATTTTCAATATATATATCGTTTGTGTCAAGATTGCTTTAGCAAACACTAAGTGTTAGTAAATGAGTTACAAAGTATGAAATTGTTAATATTATTATTAATTTCATCCCTAACAAATCATGTACATGTCTATTATTACATATAAATGTTCTAATGATATAATAATAATAATAATAATAATAATGGCATGAAAAAAAAACTTTATATAATCACACCTATTTCTTTTCACGATGTATTTAGACATAACAATATAAATTCTATGCGTGCGCATACTCGTACTAGATTTTCGCGCATGTTAGATGCGTGTGTATACTTGTACTTGGTCTTCGCGCATGTCAGATGTGTATGTATACTTGTACTTGGTCTTCGCGCATGTCACAATATAATATAAAAGCGCGCATGCGTATAGCTGTAGTAAATCATATAAAGGAAGTAATACGTTGTTACAATGAACAGTCAAAAGCATTCTGTTTCCGCAGTTAAAAAGCAAAAAACAAATTCTAGTTCTTCATCTCATAATAATAAGAAACGAAAAGGTGAAATTGAAACCAATCTTTCTTTATTGCAAAGTGAATGTGTAAAATCTAAATACATTTCACCACGTGAAAAACGTTTTCAACTTGAAAAACAAAAGAAAATTATTCTTGTACATCCAAATGATCCTGACATTCCTGAAGAAGACGCTGAAAAATATAGGATTATTTATCCAACACAGGAAATTACCATAAACGATGCTGTGTATAGACGAAATTTCAGATACCCAAATGAAATACCCTTTGAAGAGGAAGTTGTAGTAAATCAAAATACAATTTCTAATGATATTCTGATATTCAATGGTGTGAAGTGTGGTTGTACTCCTAATGAAGTAAATGAAGTTTGTGTAAAACAGTTACTAGAAAAATATAAACTTTCTGAACCATTACTTTGTGAAGGCTGTGCGAATCGTAGTGAGAAAGAAACTGATCATAAATGTCTGAGTGAAAGTGATGAAGAATTAAATACTATTGTGTGGAATTTCCTAATCAAAAAATCAACACGTGATCAAATATTAAAACATTATCTAAAGATTCATGTGAAATATATAGATGTAAACATTATTCCCCATCTTATGAACAAATTTAATTATTCATATCAAGAAATCACGTTTAATGATTATCATATTTCTGACTTAAGAGAAGCATATCTTGAGCACGATAAATATGTGTATCAACAATCCAGACTGTGAGTACCAATGTCGTTTCCTAAAAACATATGACAATTGCGAATATCAATGTTCTTCTTTTTCTATAAAAGAACAATGTGTATTAATGTGTATTGATCGTTGGAAACCACCACGAGAACTTTTGTGTTATGGGTGTTTTCAAAATAAAAGCAAAATAGAAGAACACGATTGTATTACTTCGGACTATAATATGTTATGTTATAATGCATGGCGTACAATGGTAAGCGGACAAACTTTTGATGATTTATATGAAGAATTTGCAAGAGTGCATTGTGATACTGAAATTGATGATTGGGAATTTACATGGACATTATATAACATTTTATTAGACAAAGATAACATTCAGTTAATTACAGAGTTATTCTTAGTAAAAGATTTACATTATAATATGCATAAGAAATAGTAATAATGGAAAATAAAAACTCTTCTGGTAATCAATTACAAAATAATAATAATAAAAACAATGTGTATAAATTAACAAAAGCAAGTGATAAAAGACTTTCAGCAATAAATTGGCCAGTATGTAATTGTGCATATACTAATATAAATATAAATTGTATTAAACAATATATCAAGGAATGTATCTGTATGTAAACTATATATATATATATATATATATTATTGAAAATTGTAAATAAAATTTTTTCTCATTTTATATTACATGTTTTATTTATTTCCTTACACATCTTATATATTTTACTTCAGCGCGAAATTTTTTTCAATACACTTACAGTGTAAAAGTAAACTATGTTTCAAATATGACTTACAATTTATACGTAGGGAAAAAACTTTCTGCATGTTAGGATTCGCGTTTGTAAGTATATAAATCATACTATAATATTACTGAGTTTCTGTTTTATATTCTCCTATGCCATTGCAAAGTCGGTTAATTTTAATAATGGATCGCTTTTTATTAATTTAACCTCTCGTAATAAATTACTCGAACACTTACAGTGTGAACTTACAAAAAAAAGTTCTTATAGAAAGTCGTAATTTTAATAATGGTTCGCTTCCATAAGAAGCTCAGAGGAATTACATTCCGAAATATTAAAAAAAAAAAGCTCCTAATAAATTACTCGAACACTTCGTGTGATTATTTTATTCGTTCGTGTTATTTTATTTTATTGGTTCATTTGCGTAGCAAATTCAACTTATTTATTGGTTCGATTTCTATGAAATCTCAGAACACTTGTAGTTTGAACCTACAAATAATTTCGAAAATACTAACTAAGTTCGTTTCTAAAATTAGAAAGTCGTAAGAGCAGATACGCTGCGAAACTTGTAAATAATTCGTCTGTTACACAAACTCGTTTCTACGAAAACTCTCAAGAATAAAATCTCATAAAAAGAAACTTGTTTCGAAAATACTAAAAAATTGAGAACTTGTAAATTAGTTGAACACTTCGTGTGAACATACTAAAGATGTTCCGAAATATTAATTATTTATTCGTTCATTTTTTAAAATTAGAAAGTCGTAAAAGCAGCTACCCTGCAAAACTGTAAATAAATCGTTTGTTACACAAACTTTTTAAATACTTCAAAGTATTAGTAAAAATCAAGAAAAATATAAACTTTTCTTATTCCACCTATATTTGTTACACAAACTTTGAGGAACTGTTTTCAAAAATCGCAAGCTTGTCAATGTAAAATACTCATCAAACTTTTAAATACTTCAAAGTATTAGTAAAAATCAAATACTAATTTAAACGATTTTCCAAAAAGTACACGATAGAAAGCATAAATGAGTTTCACCTTGTAAAATGTCAATAATACCTTTTATTTAGGACAGTTTTAATATTAAATAAAAATCAAGAAATGAAATTCGTATAAATTTATTTGGATATAAAGATATATACAAACAATCAAACAAACAAACAAGAATAGAAAATAATAATATATATATACAAACATAATAATAATAACACACACAGCTATGAAAATAATATATATATATATATATATATATATACAAATTATATTATATACAAAAAAAAAAGAAATCAGTTTGTACTGTTTCTATCTTTTTCTAATAAGATGTTTACTAGTCCCTCAATATATTTCGGGTTCTTTAATAAGTTGTCATAATTTTCATTAAATAAATGTTCATTTCTTTTGTTAGCAGGATGTGACTTCATATATTTTTTATACACTTTGTGTCGCACATTTTTGTTGCTCATAATTTTCCATGCTTCTGCTTCAAGAGTCAATATATCTGCTAGAAGGCACCGATGCCCCAATTGATTGAAATAATTTAGGTTGCAAGCCATGCAAAGTAAAACTGTATTTGGCTCCCACTTTAAAATACTATCCTTAACACATGTTTCACTTATAAAGTCATCACTACATTTGCACTGACACTGTTTCCTCTGCACACGCAAATCCAGTGGTTCCTTTTGTGGTGAAAATGGATAGTCCAACTGTGAAACACTTGGTGATGGCGTATTGGGTTTGCACTCTTCTATCTCACTCAATAACATACAAATTTCTTCCTCCTCTTCCTCATTAAATAAATCGGGAGATGTTGGTCTTCCTTCTTCTTCTTCTTCTTCTGCAAGTGTCCACTTTATGGATGGAACTTGAAACTTCTGGTTTGTTGTTTCTGCTACTGGTACAGGTAAGGTTATTCTTGATCCAACAGGGGATGTTGGGATTAATACTGGATCTTCTCTTAAATCGATGATTTCTTCCTCTATAATAACATCAGGGGAAGCTGGAGAAAAATAGCACGTTTCTTCCTCTATAAACAAATCCGGAGATTCTCTATTGGATTTGAACTTTTTCCTTGGAGATTCTACATAGTCAAATGTAGAATCCCAATCTACTTCGTTGCAAAGTTGAATTTCTCGTTGTACTATACTGGCAGACGAATCCATGATGATACTATGCTAGTCTTCTCATCATACCCAGTATATAAAGAAAAACTTTATCGATAACATCATATCACGTGGTATTTTAAACATTTTTCAAACAAACCTACCACACCAATTAAAATATTTTCACATATACTTTTTCCAATTCTCTATGGAATTTTTATAAATATAGAAATAGCAAACATGTTCTCATATAATCTTTTAAAATATCAACATTTGGTATTTTCACTTTGGTAAAATCATTCCCCACATTTTACAACGGTATTCATAAGGCGTACTATTTAATCATCTGTCATCTATGTGCAGATTTAGATACATCACGTGTAAATAAATAGTTTACATGCTTTTAAAATAAAATCTGTTATTTACAACTTCTATTATTATTCATGTAAACAAGACATTGACCCTACATGCACCGGCATATTGTCCACGTAAAATAACGGATGCCACAAACTATCTTTGTATTTGCATTCATTCATTCATTAATATAACAATCTTCTATTGCAATCGTATTTAACATCCCTTCAACATGATCATCATTCAATAGGTGAATGTTCTTTTGCATTCGCGTTCAATAACCTCATATGTTCTACCATTAGTAATGTAAAACTTTCTTTGTATTCATTATTAACAAACTATCATAAAACTTGTTTTTTTTTATTAGTCTGTCTCCAACCTGTGATGTTTATCTTCCAAGTCCGCAATCTTCCTTTTGTTCACCTACCGCGGCGCCAAAGTTATTTCTATTAGTTTGTCCCCAATTTCTAATGTTCTACGTGTGCAATCTTTCTTTTATGTTTTCACCAACAATGTCTTTTGTTCATCTACCACGACACCAAAGTTATTTCTATTGGTCTGTCTGTCTCCAACCTGTGATGCTTATCTCCCACGTCCGCAATCTTCCTTTTGTTCACCTACCGCGGCGCCAAAGTTATTTCTATTAGTTTGTCCCCAATTTCTAATGTTCTACGTGTGCAATCTTTCTTTTATGTTTTCACCAACAATGTCTTTTGTTCATCTACCACGACACCAAAGTTATTTCTATTGGTCTGTCTGTCTCCAACCTGTGATGCTTATCTCCCACGTCCGCAATCTTCCTTTTGTTCACCTACCGCGGCGCCAAAGTTATTTCTATTAGTCTGGCGGTATTCTGTAATGGTTACCAAACGTGTCAACGGTCTTCCTTTGTATTAAAATTCAAGTTTTAGCAAGCACACATCATCACTCCTACCCAACCGGGTTTCCAAAAGCGCGGGAAAAGTTCAGTTCATGTCTTAAGTTCATCAGCAACAGACGTACGAAAACCACGCTCTGTATATCATACCGTACAAGAGGTTTTACCACGCTCTGTATATGTACCGGCATTACATATCATACCAAAGTATACATATTTTATACACGACGTCTTTCAGATTATTAACAACGAGTAATATTTTACATATTACGAATGAGTAAAAAAGTCCCGCATGAATAAATATTTCCCTCCCTTTATACAACGTTCATTTTCTGTTGCTAAAAGTCCCATATTCAATCCCCGTACAATGCAACGCTCATCTCTGTTGCTAAAAGTTCCATATTCAATCCCCGTGCAATGCAACGTTCATCTCTGTTGCTAAAAGTCCCATATTTAATCCCCGTACAATGCAACGTTCATCTCTGTTGCTAAAAGTCCCATGTTCAATCCCTGTACAATACAACATTCATCTCTTGTGTTAAGGGTACCAGGCTCATTTTCAGTACAATACATTGTTCACCAATAGTGGTAAGGGTCCCGGGTTCAATTCCAGTGCGTATCACACATTATAAGTGTTCTCACCTTCTTATTTTTTAACAATCATCATCTCCTTTAGCCTAACAGGTGGGACTCAAATATTTCATTTTCTTTTTTATTCTATCACATATTGTTCAACATGTTATACATGTGAACGAATAAAATATTCTCTCAAAATGACGTATCAACAGATTTAATTCAAATTTCCATTATTATTATTATTATTTTTAAAAATACCCAGTATAAAGTCTCTAAAAAGAGGACACGACCTTTTACATGTCAGCACAACTAAAAACAGAAATATAACAACTTTCCAAATCCATGTCATCAACCCATAATGACCTACCAAACCGTTTGACAACATCCATTAAAGAAACATGTTAGAACATCATTATTACGTAAAGTACCGCTAACATTCCAGCTTTCGGGTGTAGAAGTTCGTCTATCACTACTTTGTTTATCTCATGTTAAAAAGTCATTATATGAACTTTCTTGAGTGTTTATCTTAGAGTGTCATTTTATGAACTTGTTTGAGTTTTTATTTAATTCTTATGATCATAAGAATTCTGTGGCTTTATTTAATGTAAAAAAAATAATATGAATGGTTTTTGAGTTCATTATCTAATAGTTTAAAGTAATAAGACTTCAGAGGAAATTGTTTATCTCATGTTAGAATGTAATAAAAATTATCTTGAATTTGTTATCATTTAACTTAGTCATGAGAGTTTAGTGGGACTTGTTTATCTCATGTTAAAAAGTCATTATATGAACTTTCTTGAGTGTTTATCTTAGAGTGTCATTTTATGAACTTGTTTGAGTTTTTATTTAATTCTTATGATCATAAGAATTCTGTGGCTTTATTTAATGTAAAAAAAATAATATGAATGGTTTTTGAGTTCATTATCTAATAGTTTAAAGTAATAAGACTTCAAAAGAAATTGTTTATCTCATGTTAGAATGTAATAAAAATTATCTTGAATTTGTCATCACTTAAAGTTATTAGAAGTCTTGAGAGGTTAGTGGGACTTGTTTATCTCATGTTAGAAAGTCATTATAAGAATTTTCTTGAGTTTATTATCTAATATGTAGTCATATAAGAACTCTATCAAACTTGTTTATCTCACAATACAAAATAAAATATTTTCTTGAGTTTATTATCTGAAAGCAGAAGGTCTTAAAAGTACTGTCGAACTTATTCATCTCACTTTACGGAGTAATAATAGGAATTCCCTTGAGTTTATACCACAACTCAGAGTCATGAGCACTTCTGTAGAACTTGTTTATCTCATGTTAGGAAGTCGTAATAGTTTTATTATATCATGAGTTAAAGTCATATTATCGCGCCTCAGTTTTTTTTTCCTTCTCATGACTCTTGATAGTAGTGTATAGCAGTTAACGCGCAATTCTGGAAGATGTTAGGAAAGAACAGCGTGAAAAGTATACGGAGATATTTTGAGAGCAGCGTTAATTATATCACTTAGTTATTTAAACAGGAATTTCACTTCGCTGCTGCTTGTATACAAAGGAGTAAAGTCTTTTCCTTTTAAGTGTCTGTCATCACATCTCTCATTTTCCACCCTCACACGTTCGTCTTCCTTGCTTAGCGATTACAATAATATGTGTAGACTTATAAAACGAGGACAGTAAACAGAGGACGCCAAGAGACATAAAACACTGGAATGAGACAGAAACGTAGGGGAGAGGGAATGGAAGAAAAGTGTCTCTGCAAGTTAGTGAGCCAAGCAGTGACATGCATAAGTGTCCATTTATTGATTAGCGGAAGACGTTTGAGGGCTATAGCTCTTAGGGAAATTAATGATAAAAAGACTTGTGTGACATTAATGAGCAGGGGAGATTGTATTGTGTAAGGGCTTTCAGTACTTCCACAATAGTTGCTAATGTTAGTTTGCAAGCAATAAAGCAAGTCTTCTTTCTGGTCTGGTATAATACTTTAACTCATTTTGTCACTTGATTTCTGAACGTAGAAAGCAAATTACAAATAGAAAGGAATACATAAAGCGAGGGAAAGGAAAATACGTATATGTCAGCATGCTACTAATTTCACTTTCTTACTTTATACGTATCTAATTATATATATATATATATATATATATATATATATATATATATATATATATATATATATATATATATATATATAAAATAGAATTGTATATATGATGGAATGCCTTCCGAGGCCTCCTGCACCCGCTATGGGGAATCGAAATTTCAACGGAAATGTGGCAACGTGGCAGATTAACTTGGAACCTTTAGCGTTACTCTACAAATACATCAAGCAGTCACATCGATTGCTACACTAATAAGTAATGCTAGTGTCAGTCTATATCGACTTTAACTACCATCTGGAAAGAATCGATGAAACTATTTAACAGATTGGTAGCTCTAGTCTGTGGTTCTTAATTTGCGATGTTGCCACATAGTGCAACTCGTGTCTTCAGACAAGGACCCAAAGGTATATTATTTGCTTTATTTTGACTTGTAGAATAGTGCTGTGTGGTCCATGGGCGCCATTTTTAGAACACCCGATATATATATACTGCCGCGGATCCATTATATGATCAAGGGAGGGGCTAAACCATAGTTTGCCACTTTATTCAGTGTAAAGAAAGTAGGATTAAAGCCCATTTTATCCAGTGTATACCTGAGCGTCAAGGGAGTTATAGCCCCTATAGCCCTCCCCTTGAATCCGCACCATATATATATATATATATATATATATATATATATATATATATATATATATATATATATATATAGGGTCGGATCCAGGATTTTCTTAGGGGGTGCACCAATAACTATCAGTACATTTGAATTGAATTGAAAATTTTTAAATGTCTTTAGGCATCTGTGGTGTGAATGAGGAAATGCCCTGGGAATGCTAAGTGTCTGCTCTCGGTGAATCCTTTTCTTTCAACTTTTAGAAAATTGACTTAAACTTTCGATTTTGCAAAACCTTCCTTTGTTTTAATCCCAAACGGAAACATGACAGCAGAAATTTTCGGAAAGTGTTGCTATTTTCACTGCTAGCTTCTCATTTTAGGTAGTGTATATTTACAACGAAGGGGGGTACACGTGCACCTTTTCATCCTCCCCCTAAATCCGGCCTTGTATATATATAATGTGCTGATATACTAGTGAAAATCACTAGTAAAATAAGGGTAGTCCCCCTTTGGGAGTCTACACGATGAATTATGTGTAACAATATTAATAACAACAAATTTTGGACTTACATGTTGGACTGAAATTCTGCGAGAACAATAAAAATGATGTTAAATCATGAGCAGTGAATTTTCATTATCAAATCAATTTTAAAGTTATTTTTAAATTCTCATTTCCTTTCAGTGCAACTAACAGTTCACTTACATATTCAGATATAAAAGAATTTATATTTTGTGTTGACCCTTTTCCTTTTATGTATTTCTTAATCAAATAACGTGCAGCTTGTTTCTTTTGTCCACGTTCCAACAATCACCTTATTTGACGCTAATTTGTACACCTTGCATTTTTATCATCTATGTGGCAATTCATTGAACTAACGTTTCAATGGCCGGAGCCTTCCAACAAAAACGATGGAACGGTGAGGACAAGAGCGAGTTGGAGACAAGGTATTCTATGACCAGTGGCGTATTTAGGGGGTGGCTATCGGGCTCAAGCCCCCCGAAATAAATTTGTTATATGCAAAACTTCATTAAAATGTGTCGGCACCTAAAAGGAAAAATATATAAGTGCTTACTCACGTGTTGTGCATAGCCCCCCCGAAAAAAAATCCTAAATACGCCACTGCCTATGACAAAGATGTAGACGTGCGGATCACGACTTTTGGTTCCGAGTTTTACCCACGTTAAAGAGGGGCAACGTTTGCGTTTTCTTGTATTTGAGAAGAATAACACAATACAGAGTCTTCCAAAAGTCCTGCAAAAAAGTAAAAAGCTGTAACTTTGAAAGTACTACTTACAAGTTTGTATTTTGTTTGTAATGTTTAGTGGAAATGTTAACATTTTTGTTGGCAACAATGATCGGATATAAACGTTGACGTCATAACCGCAAATCACGTGAGAAAGATGGCGTCTACTTAAGAGAAAGCGCAGTGTGTGGCGTGGTTTTGTGAGTTAAAATCTAGGGTTTTATTGAGAAGAAAATTCCGACAAAAATATCAGAAACAACTACCTGCAGGTTCAAGTATCAAGAGATGGTACGATAAATCCTAGCTACTGGAAGTGTCTTGGACTTGCCTCGTAGCGGAAGGCCAACAACCAGTGTTGACGTGATTCAGTCCGTGCAGGAAAGTGTGTTGCGAAGTCCAAAGAAATCGTTGAAACGCAGATCCTTGGAGCTGCGAGTGCCAATGACAACGCTACACAATATCGTTTGTAAGAAAATAAAGAGGCTTACAAGTTGAAACTTGTACAGGAATTGACGGGAGAAGTCTGTGACATAAGAAGTGAATTTTGTGAAATGATGCTTGCACGGTTGAACAGTGATCCAGGGCTTCTTTCAAAGTTACTGTTCTCAGATGAATCCACGTTTCATGTGTCTGGTAAGGTAAACCGACACAATTGTAGAATTTGGGAAATTGAGAATCCACACGAATTTGAGACACATGTTCGTGATTCTCCAAAGTTAAATGTGTGGTGTGCCGTTTCAATGAACGTCGAAATGCCATTCTTGGATTCCCGAAAAGGCTTCAGCAACGTTTGGACATGACTGGTGCTCAGCTGGAGGTTTGGCGTTGAAAAAATGCTATTGTTACAAGTACACTAAAAGTTTTGTACAAATACAATAAATGGTTACAAAGTTACAGCTTTTTACTTTTTTTTGCAGGACTTTTGGTATTTAAGACATTTTACATGAGAAACCGTTATCACGACTCACTTATCTGCTTTCGATTTCCAGCCATTTTGAAAATCGGAATTTATTTTCGCGTTTCTAAACAGCTGAAAACGGAAAGCCGCTAGGTGACTTGTGATAACGGTACCTCACGCAAAATAATATTGTCTAGGGCGCTCTTGTTCCATATTTCGATTATCTTTTATCTATTTGAAGATGTCACATAATTACTATAAAATTAGCGGTATTTTAATTTCGCCGGGATGAAGACTCTTAAGGGTAATTGGACAGTTTATTCTCTGTTGTATTCTCACGCAACCAATACATACAAGTACAGTATTGTATTTTCTGAGGAAATATTCGTACTTGTTCTTTTTTTTTTTTTAACCCAATTCCCAACCCTGCATTTTTCACAAACTTGGCTACCCTTTGGTCCACATTAGACCGAGTTTTTCAGAAATCTATTGTATATTATTTTAATAACATGCGATTATAACATTCATACCACCTATTTATGTTGAAAATGCTGATTTTGTAGACTGTTTTTGGTTATTTCCATTCCACCCGTTATTTCAATTAAACTTTTTTTCTCTCTGTTTCTTTGCTTTCTGCACTTGCACTGTGATTATTTCTTGTTTCCAAGCATTCGAAAAAGAAAGAAAAAAAGAGAAAAAAACGTTTGTTCAACAATGTGAATAGCTTGAAATATGTAGGTTATTTTGAAAAGATTAATCGAACCTAATTAGGCGTAAATAAGCTTTAAGAACCCTCATTAAAAGTACATTAAGAAGCATTTCTGCTTGCAACCTTTGTACGTGTGTTAATGATATTTTGAGAGAGTTTTTTTTTTCCTTCTTTTATGAACTTTTATACGTTTACAAGCTTCTACCTGTATTTATGACTTCCTGGGCTGACCACACTGGCAGAGGTAATGAATCAGGTGAATAAGAGGGATGAAACAAAAAAAAGTTAGTGAAGGAAGGAAGTTTATTATTGCTGAGTATAAAGGAGAAAAAAATAACATTTAAAACAACGTTGTCGATTTTTCTTTGGTTAAAAGTTTATATCATGTTTGTAAACTACACGGTTTTGAAAAATTAGCTTTAAAATCTGTATAGGGAAATAAAAATCTATTAGTGATGTATTAGTAATGTATTAGTGAAATGTATTAGTAATGTATTAGTACACCGTGTAGTATATAAGGAATTATTTCATGTAACATACGAGGAATAGCATACTACTCTTGCATTCGGAGGACTCAGGTTCCATTTTATTTTATGTATGCTGAGTCATTTCGAACTATTTGAGCTCAGTAATAGCTGTCAGGTGTAGGATCGAAAGTTAGGTTCCAATCCTTCGGGAAATCCTAGTTGTTAACTTTGTGCAAGTAGACTTTCTCGGGAACTCTATGGTTTATTATTATTATTATTATTATTAGGTCTATTAATATTAATAATAATAATAATAATAATAATAATAATAATAATAATAATAATAATAATAATAATAATAATAATAATAATACGAGGAGAAATCGAAAAGTAAAGGGACTTCGAGAAAAGGTAAATCTATTCTAATGATAGAAAACTGAAGCATATATTATTTTTCTACATAATCTCCCTGCACTTCAATGCATATTCCCCAACGTTTCACAATTTTTTTTATTCCGTCGGAATTTTTTTTTTCTATTGCACCGCATAAATGACTTCAGCATCGGTTCCAAATCTTCTTCCCTTGAGCGTTTCATCCAATGGAATACACTTGACCATGACTGATATGTAAATTATTGGCGGTTTCGTCCACTGTGATTGGGGTGATTCGTCTATTTTCCATCACCATACCTTCAACGACTTGCAAATTGTCCTCAGTCTTTGATGTTGATGGCCTGTCCGATCTTTTCTCGTCACATAAAGATGTTCATCCCTATTTGAAACGCTTCATCCATTCGTAGATCTTGCTTCGCGATCAACAGGTGTCACCATACTGCACTTGCATTCGACGAATAATTTCCTCCTTGGTGCAGATCGACACTGGAGCTGCCATGTTTAACAATCTGCTACACTCCAATGACTAACGCGGAAATAAGAGTGACACGTTGCACAGGAGTGTTGCAGACGACACTTGATTCAGCGCTGAATACCACAGTGTTACCAAACTCTAGTGCGAGAAATTGCGTCACTTTACTTTTTGACTTCTCCTCGTATTATTTATTTATTTTATTATTATTATTATTATTATTATTATTATTATTATTATTATTATTATTATTTCATCCTCGCACACTTGCATTTATTATATAATTTAGTCGACTTTGGTGCGAGAGGTTCCGAGTTCGATTCCCGTTGGGGACACTCGGTCGAAAAAATGTAAAAAGGTTTTTCAGACCAGCCATCCTGAATGAGATTTTTCTGGGCTTTCATCATTCACACCAGGCAAATGCCGGGTGGTACCTAATATATAGGTTCTAGGCCGCTTCCTTCCTTCTCCAATCCTTTCTTTTCTCCCTTTCCCCGGAAAGTGATCACCGAGGGACGTCATCCCTCATACATGACCATAAGTGTTGAAAAACCAGAAATCTAAATCCCAAATTATATAATTTATCTTGTGGGTTATGGATATGCACACAATAACAATTTAATAAATAAAACGATCATGGAAATTAACTTTATAGATCTTTTAACTTACAAATCTCTTGTACAGAATATATTATGAGAGAAGAAATGAAATGAAATATATGAATATATTACTACATGTATAGCGAATATGTATTTCATCACAAGATACAAGGAATATATATATATATATATATATATATATATATATATATATATATATATATATATATATATATATATATATATATATATATATATATATATAATGTATAGGGTGTTTCAAAACAACACCGACACCGACAACATAAGACGAAAAGTATATACCACAAACCTGGATGTACAAACACTTCCTTTCGGAGTTATTAGACTGCCGAAAAGATGAAAAAATGAATTTTCAACGTCCATAGCTCCGAAACTATGGGACCTACAGTAGTCGGGTCAAGACTTTATTTAGGAACTAATATGTGTCCTGTCCAAATATCCATGTTTTAGAATCCTGCGTTACTTCCGTAACAATTTTTATAGAGGTGGTTTGTGAGTACTTCAAATTGTAAGACCGTAGCCAAACTCCCTCTCCAAATCTTGTGTGAGTACCTTAAAATTCTGAAGCATGTATTTTTGGATAGTCCACATATTAGTTCCTAAGTGAAGTGTTGACCCGACTACAGTAGGTTCCATAATTTCGGAGCTATGGGCCTTTAAAGTTCATTTTTTCATGTTTTAGACAGCGAATAACTCCGAAAGGAAGCATTTGTGCATCCAGGTTGGTCTATATTTTTCGTCTTATTTTGGTGTCAAGACTCTCCTCCCAAACGTTGTCGGTGTTGTTTTGAAGCACTCTCTCTCTCATATATATATATATATATATATATATATATATATATATATAAAATTTTTAGAGTACACAGAAAAATAGAGGTTTCAAATAAAACGGTTAACTTATCGCTACTTGACAGAAAAAGTATTTTTTTTTAGTGGGGAAAAACAGGTTGAAAACCAGTCCGCAGCTCATTAGCGGATGTGTTATATATATATACACATTTATCTTTGTGCCTGAAACACGTGTCGCACTGTATTGCTTTTTCAAGTAAACGAAAAGCTAACACTCGTCATAGCTGATCGATCTCTCTATCACAGCCTGTTAATTCCATCAGCAAACATTCAAGCTCAAATATCGTGGGCAAAACGTTAACAGACAAACGAACGGACTGATATATCAATCAATGTGTACATATAAACTTTCTCTCTCTCTCTCTCTCTCTCTCTCTCCTGATTCCATCATCAACCTTGGAATAACATTCGTAACCATTTGCTCACACTAATTGGAAACTTTTCTTCGAATAATTCATTAGGTATGTGTAAACAATTGAGAGATAACCATAGTAATAGGTCTACTTTCCTCTCAATACGTATATGTTTATAATTGTGGACAGTAATAGATTCTATATTTCATTTTTTTAAACCTTGCACATCAAACTTACACCAGTGTTTATAATGTTCATTTTTTCATGTAGGTGATTGATTAAAAAAATGTTTCCGCACACATATTTTGAGAAAGGAGAGGAAGGAGAATATTGACACATGAAAGTTAAATGAATTAATTTGAAATTCGAAATTTGAAACGATAACAAAATATATGTATTACTGTAGGCTTTACTCGTTGAAATGTTAAGTTTAAATAATATATAGTGTAATATAACTTGTCTTCTTCATACCGCCATAGAAGGAAAGATGGAAGGAAGGCGAGAAATAGGAAGAAGAAGAATACAAATGATCAAAAAAATAGAAGAAAATATTGGAAGTTCAAAGAGGAAGCTGAAGATCCAGAAACATGGAAGAAAAATTTCCAGGTCCAAACTGAAAATTAAGAAGAAAAGAAATAAGAAAAAACCTCACTAGTCCCAGGACCTGCCAAAGGACAGAATGCTTACTACTACTACTACTACTACTACTACTACTACTACTACTACTACTACTACTACTAAATAATATTTGTATTTTAATTCTACTGATAATTTAAAATGATTTATTTTGTACTCTTTATTGCAAAATAAATACAAATATTATTTAAAAAGTAGTTAACAGGGAACACAGACAGCTACAACAACAACAACTACTACTACTACTACTACTACTACTACTAATAATAATAATAATAATAATAATAATAATAATAATAATAATAATAATAATAATAATAATAATAATAATGTAACTTGAATCTAGTGGCATTAAGGGGGCAGACTACTAAATATTTTTCAAAAGCTAACAATTTTTCTTTTGCCAGTTTTTCGCAAGTGAAAAGAGATAGTGAAATGTAACTTACCTCAGTAATGGGTAATGTTATTCTACACCCGAAAATACGAATCGGAAGAATTTTCAGTGTTGCCATCCATAGAAATTATAGTGTGACCAGAATTTGAATTACCCAAAAATCTAGAAAAATGAACTCAACGGCAGTTGATGGTTTATCATGCTGTCTGTGTTCCCTGTTAACTACTTTTTAAATAATATTGGTATTTATTTTGCAGTAAAGAGTACAACATAAATCATTTTAAATTATCAGTAGAATTAAAATACAAATATTATTTAAAAGTAATTAACAAGGAACTCTAACAGCATGATAAGTCATCAATTGCCGTTGAGTTCATTTTTCTAGTCGCTGCTATAACCTAGATTTTTAGGTAATTCAAATTCTGGTCACACTGTAATTTCTATGGATGGCAACACTTAAATTTCTTCCGATTCGTATTTTCGGATATAGATTAACATTATCTATTACTGAGGTAAGTTACATTTCATTATCTCTTTTCACTTACGAAAAGCTGTCAAAAGAAAAATTGTTAGCTTTTGAAAAATATTTAGTAGTCTGCCCCCTTAAGAGAATGAAGTCGATCGTATAAGGGAACTCTAACCTTAATAATTTGTACTATAATGATACTTCAATGTGTACCGGAACTATTAAAATTCCTAGAATAAAAAATAATTAATCAATTATTCATTTCTTGCTGAATGAATATTTATTATTTGAATGTAATTGAAGTAAGTACTGTACTTTGTTATTCGAATAGCAATTTAAAAATATGTTCGATATTACAAAAAATAATTGTTCGAATTATTATCCATTTAGGTTTCGAGTTTTCCGATTACTGATTATTCTTACATTGAAGAACAGCTGATATATTTGTTTGCGCATCCTTTGTATTTGGACAAAGCATTTTGGTATCATTTTACGATTGTGCAATCTATGTTTTAGTGTTCTGTCGCATCTTGTTATATTTTCTAGTTCTTCTCTTAGCCTTTGAATACTTCTTTTTTGACTTCTTGTAAATTATTTTGTTTGATTATAATTATTCCGGGCATCTTATTTCTTTTTCGAGTTATATTACTTTTTTTGGGGGGGGGATCTTATTTTCATATTTTTAAATTTTATAAGTACGTGTCGACCAATAAGCTTTATCGTCACAAGTACATGTAGCCACACCGATAATCTCCCCATTAAAACCCAATCATTCAATCAATTAAAGTGCAAACCGATATCCCTTCATACCAAAATGGCCAATGCACGGTACTTGGTTCTATCGTGGTTCCAAGTACTAATTCCCAAATAGAAATTTGACTACTGGTCACATTTCTTTTTAAGGAGTATATCATGTACTATACGAGGTTTATTCAAAAAGTATACAACATTATTATTTCTTTTCTAACGTAAACAAATATAGTTAGGGAGACGTGGTTTGATGCACGTATATATTATATCTTTTTTTTTTATTATTATTATTGCCTGCAGAAGCAGTCAGTCCCCGGCAGACCACCGATGAGTGATGAGGTGTAAGTGAGACGGCTCGGAATTTCATTTTTGACAAAAGGACTGAGAAACTTGAACAACGCTACTGCATGAGCTCCTTCGTGGCTAAGCGGTTAGCGTACGCGCTGTTGACATGGGAGACCCAGGTTTGATTCCCGGCGTGAGCTCATGTGTTTCGGATTCCACGTTAATCAGTAGATCCACGTCGCATATAGCCTCGCTGCTGAACGGGACATTAAAATCAACTTAACTGAGCTACTGCTTTAAATTTCATGTCACGTGAGCACGATCCGCAAGAGTCGACAGACCTTCGGAGACGAAGCAATGGCCACCAAAAGAAGAGGTACAACCTTGTTATTTTTGATCATATCTTTAATATTAAGGAACAAGTATTTTGCCTAATATCCGGTCTCTAATAGTGATTCACATTATACTTGCAATACTCGTATATTGCTCAAATATTCAAATATAAAAAGTAATTATAATTTGAATACATATTTGCTTATAAATTTAAACGGGTTAAATGATCTCTAAAACGAATTATCTCTAAAAATAGGATGTTAATAGTTTTGTGTGTAGTTCAGCCAGAAATATATCCTTTTTTTATTATTATTATGATCTTGAAAAAAAAAGAGCTTGAGAGAGATAGAGATTGTGATGTGATGGCGGATAGTGTTGGGTGTGGTCCATCTTTCCCATTTGGTTCTATTACAGAGCCTCTTCCAGCGATTGAACAGCGTCGTATCACGAAATAAACCAAACACTTAAGAGGCGGTTGTTTCCTACCAAAAAAGTGATTTACGGCTACCCATTTCTCCACTTGGCCGTTCATTTTGCTCGCTCCTCGCACCCTTCTTCTTCTTCCAACTGCATTTTATTCCATCTCTTTCTTCATTTCGTTCGTTGGGCCGATGTCCATTATCGCTATTGACAAAAAAAAAGTTTTATCCTCCACTTATACTTTTTGCTTTATTTTTTAAAAGAAAGAGAGAGAAATAATAATAATAATAATGAGCTTTATTTTTCTGTTTTATGAGAGAAACAAAAGGAAGAAAGTCATGCAACAACTTGAAATGTAAATCACACACTACTTATTTCCAGAGAATTCAGATAGACATTCTGCTTCCTCGTCCTTCTTTCTAGAAATCTACCGAAACTACTTTTTTTTTAATGTTTCTTTTTGGTAAGTTTGATGCCGTGTTTCGTGTTAAGTACTCCCCCATTCTTTTTCTTTTCTTTTTTTTTAAAGAAAGGTTTGAGTTTTGCTTGTCAAAGAATGGGACTTTTCCCCCCTTTTAACTCTATTCTTTAACCCTCTCCCCGTCATCCATTGTGGTAGTAAACTAAAGATTAACATAGTATTTGAGTGTGTGGGCGGAACCCAATCATACACTTTAAGATTACTCTTTTGGTTGTAACTGCTCCTGAACACACCTTCTGCAGTATTTCCACCTTATACTTATTTTGACTGTTCTCGTAAGGTTAGGAAATATAGATATTGTTTCGAATGTTTGTAATCTAACTTTTGTTACGTATTCGATAATAAACGGAATTGCTTGAAACTTAACAGTAGTAGCAAAAGCTCCGCTTCTTTACTACTTCACATTTTCTCTTCGAAACAGTTAAATGCTCGTTCTCCAGATGTTTGTGATGCAGCCCTTTAATTATACTAACATTTAAACTTTCTCAGTGATTTTGATATCCAATGACCTTCTCTCATAGCTTAGCGTAGATTAACAAGAATTTTGACTAACTAACTAACTCTATGGCCTATGGAACCCGAAGGTTCAATGCCGCGATCACAAAAGCTCTCCACTGACTTCTATCCTTAGCTAACTGCATCCAGTTTCTACTTTGTATTCCAATCTCTGCGAGATCCATCTTAATATTGTCCTCCCATCTGCACCTAGGTCTTCTTAATGGTCATTTTCCGATTGGTCTTCCAGTCAAGACTTTGAAAGCGTTTCTACTTTCTTCCATTCTAGCTACATGACCTGCCCACCTGAGCCTCATAGACTTGACGACCCTAACAATGTTGGGTAAATCGTATAAATTATGTAGTTCCTCGTTATGAAGTTTCCGCCATTCCCCATTCCCGTTCCTCTTGGGTCCAAATATTCGTCTCAGGATCTTGTTCTCAAATACTTTCAGTCTATGTTCTTCCCTCAGAGTAAGCGACCATATTTCGGAATCATACAGAACAACAGGCATGATTATCGTTTTGTATATTTTAAGCTTCAAATTCCTCGACACAATTCGCGACGACAAGAGATTTTGAACCGAATAGTAACACGAATTAACAAGAATTTTAGGAATGATAAAAAAAAAATGGATCAAAAGATTGCAATATTGGCCAAGAATTAGTTTTTGGATCACGGGCTACAAATTTTTGAACGGCCCCTAAATCGAGTTTTCGTTTGTTTTTTTTTTTTTTAACAGAATAAGCACATCATACTGGGTTATGTGATAGTTTGGGTTTGGCTAGACCATATGTAGCTAGTTCTCCAGATATAAGGCGTAAAAAAAAGTTTTTGATTGAAATATATTAGATCTTTTGATGTATTTTTGGATCAAGGGCCACAAAATTTTTGAACGGCCTCTAAATTGAGTTTTCGTATTTTTTACGGCATAAGCACATCATACTGGGTTATGTGATAGTTTGGGTTTTGGCAAAACTATATGTAGTTCTCCAGATATAAGACCTACAAGAAAGCTTTTGACTGAAATATAATGGATCTTTTGATCCAAAAATGCTTTTCTTGTATTAATCGTATAATTTTATACATTTTTTGCTTTTAATTAATTTAGGTATAATTTTCTTCGCCCATTAAAATTGCGTGTTTGTTATACTATAGAAAATCTGAATAACGTGTATCTTCCTCTTCCATTTTTTCTCCCTAGAAATCGTAAAAGCTTCCTTTTTCCATTTAGAAAAACTGCTGACCGTAATTTGTAGTCTTACACAACATACATATTGACCATGTATATAACCACGTTCCTTCATCCCAGGGTCAGGGGGTATATCTTGTTTATACTAGATCACGTGTCTATCCCGAGCTCTACCAGGTCACCGGGTCTGACTGCTTCCGAGTCACGGGTAACCGAGTTCGTGACTCATTGCATCACTTTTGTGGATAGATGTCCTTCCTGGGAATTTTCTCATTTCAGTCCACTTTCTTCATTTTTTGACCAATTCGTTCGTTATCGTTCATTTGCATTTTTCATTTTAAAAAAAATCCTGCAAACCCTAATCTGATTGCCCTTGCGGCTAAATTAATAGCTTTCTTATCTTCGGTGCAGAAGATCTAGTTGGATTCCTAGTTGGGGTCTATGTGGTTCGGAACACACGTGTAGATCTACTGTTCATGTAACTCCTTTTTAAATGTCACGTTAAACTTCAAATTAACAATGAAAGTAAGCACAGTCACTCAAAGAGAGTGGCGAGAGGGACAATTTTCCCTCTTCCACGTATTATCGAAATAGGATGAATTTTATATACGTGTACAGTTCCTTGGTTGGATCCCAGAACCCTGTGAGTTTGTAGTGAGCAACATTGTGTCAAGGAGTTTTTCCCATGATTTTCCTATTTTCTCATATATTATCATTCCACCAGTTATTAATAATCATGCATTTCCTTTGACCTAAAGCGCATAATTGATAGATGTTAAGCTAAAGATTACATTATATATATATATATATATATATATATATATATATATATATATATATATATATATATATATATATATATATATATATATATATATATATATATAATTTCTTAATTTTACTGCTGTATTTTTGTAACAAATCATGATAACCTATGCACTGTGCAATGAAACTAACAAATACATGCTCTTGGTTGTTCATGTTGAGTGTTACTACTATAATAATCTCATATGGAATCAGTCCTAGCGCTAATTAGTGCAAATAATCAGTATTGCTATGTAGACCAGCATTACAGTACTGCAATGACTTTTGTGGCTCCGTGTAACGTAGTCGCTAGCGCTCTTTTCCTTGGCGCGAGCGGTCCCGGGGTCGATTTCCGGTGGGGACACTCGGTCCAAAAATTATAGAAGTTTTTGCAGACCAGCCATCCTGAATTAGGTTTTCCTTATTCACACGAGGTAAATGCCGGGATGGTACCTAACTTATAGGTCTCAGGCCGCTTCCTTCCTTGCCCAATCCTTTGTTCTTTCCGTTTCCTTGGATAGTGTGATCTCCTATGGATGTCATCCTCTAACGTGACGGGCCAACATGGCCATAGAAGCTGAAAGCCCAGAAATCTAAATTCTAACTCTCTGCAACGACTTTTTTCTACTGGAGAAGTAGTGACTGCCATAGCAACATTTCTTTAGCTTGCAGTGACCACTTGCACAATAGACCACCGATTTAGCTATAATGGAAGAAGTAAACATTTATCTACGGTCAACAATACAGGAAGAAGGACTTAATGATAAAGCTCTCACTTATCGTACGAGAGCTCCCTGATTCGACCCCAGGTGATGTAAGTTTTGGGTTTTCTCGGAGGTCTCCAGTTTCTTCCTACATTCGCATTCCATTTTTTAATAATCGTTCACCTTCCTTAACTATCTGGCTTTTTTAGCATATAGGGCATAATCGTTGGATCTATAACTATAATACATATTTCATTTCATTTTCTACTCATCTCGTTTTACGGTAGAAGGGCGTAAGGTCAGAGAGAACACACAACATTTCAGTAAACACAGTGTGTAATTATATAGATCCTTAAATATGCACAAAAAACCTGAAACTATGAGCAATGTTTATTCTATGGGAAAACATGAACTTAAAAAAAAAAGAAAAAAAAAGAAAAACAAAGGTTCAGTTTCTTTGCAATTGTAGTCAAAGAGAGAAATGGATTGTAGGAGCCACATAAACATGAAACGTCTAAAACTCTTTAACAAGAAACCACGTAATGTTATAGTTGAAGTTATCAAATATCATTGGTTACAAAATTACCACTATTTTGGCGCTCATGTTACTCAGTTTCTAGAATATGGTAGTTTCCAGGAATATGTTTTCCATTCCTTTGTATTTTGAAGTAGATTAAGCCACTTTTACGTTGGTGCCGTTAATGGATTTAACATTCTAATACGAAATACATGTAGGTTACACAGGTTAAAATGCACGCAACTACTAGGAGTTGATAGGAGAACAATAGAATGCAGTCAGAGGTATTATTAAATACATGCAGGGACATAGCTATGGAAGTACATGCAGAGAAATCTAAATACATGGAAATTCGTCGGGATCGTAATACTGCAAGTTACGGATGCGTCAATATATCTAGTAAAGACACTCGACAAAGTAGATATTTTGAAATATCTAGGATCAATGTTAACAGACCAAAACCATATTCACGAAGAAATTAAATGTCGACTGAAAGCAGAAAATTCGTGTTATTATTCAGTTCAAAATATTTTCTCGTCGCGAATTCTATCAAGGAATGTGAACCTTGAAATACCTAGGTATATAAAACGATAATCATGCCTGTTATGCTGTATGGTTGCGAAACATGGTTACTTACTCTGAGGAAAAACCGCAGACTAAAAGTATTTGAGAATAAAATCCTGAGACGAATATTCGGATCCAAGAGGAACAGAATCGGGAATGGCAGAACCTTCATAACGAGGAACTGCATAATTTAGACCGTTCACCAAACATTGTTAGGGTTATCAAGTCTATGAGGTTCAGATTGGGGAGGTTATGTAGTGAGAATGGAAGAAAGTAGAAACGCTTTCAAAGTTTTAACTGGAAATGCAGTCGGAAAACGACCATTAGGAAGACCTAGACGAAGATAGGAAGACAATATTAAGATTGCTCTCGTAGAAATAGGAATACAAACTAGAAACTGGATCTAGTTGGCTAAGGGCAGAAGTAAATGGAGAGCTTTTGTGTAAACGCATTAAACTTTCGGGTTCCATAGGACATAGAGTTAGTTAGTTACCAGGCTACACAAAGATATAAAATACCGAATATTGAAAGTAATCATATCTCTAGAATTTAACTTTTATATTACAGTTTTAGTTTCCAAAGGATTACTTCCGTTTGATTCTACGACGAATGAAAAAGAACAGGGTTTTGGCGATACTGTATTGCAACACATTGACGTTAATTGGGTTGCATACCATACCAGGGGGTGTTATACATAGAAGAGTGTAGTTTAGTAAAAAGACGACATCCGTGTGAGAGAGGAATTTTACCCTCATTTCTCTGCCATTCATTTTCGCCTTCAACACTGTGACTTTAAGGGTAAGATTGAGGATGGTGAGGTTACAAATGGTGGTAGCAGTGACGTGTGCAGAAGTTCGTCAAGGGAGAAGTTGTGCATCCTCGCAAGTTCATTTACTTTGTAAGATGTTTGTATGGTAAATGTTTATTTTTGCATAATATCGTGTTCAAGGGGGCTTAAAACCTCGAACCCCCCCCCTGCGTATGCCACTGGTTGATAGGATTATACGTAAAACTTCTGGCAAATGTTTGGAAAAATAGTAAAATATTCCAATACTGGTAAGGATTTTGTTACACTCTAAGATGATAAAATTTTATAGGTTGTAATCGTAGTATCTCCCATTTTCTAAGATATATCAATACTATCAGCTCCAAAATTGTATTATTCACACTGAAACATGCAGAGAAAAATATAAAACTAAGTATGGAAAATGTAATAACAAATATAAAACTCATCATGCTGGCAATGTATTCATGATTAGTAGTTGTTTGCCAAAGCAGATTAGCAGGTGACGAACCAACAACTGCAGTGGCGGCTCTGGAGGGGAGTCAGGAGGTAAAAATTAAAATTTTATCGCTACAAGATTAAGGAAAAGCTTGTTTAATGTTCTAATACATGTACACAGCGATGTAGCGATTATAATTTAAATTTTTACTGATGTGACTTCTCCCAAGATCCGACACTGTATCAGTGTATTGATTTCTAATGATATTATTTCTGGATTAATAAACTGAAAATCGCTATCTCTTAATTTAATTGGATCTTTAATTGTCTCACTCCTAAGTCAACACCAACAAAACTAGTCTGGCTGGGAATCGACTTAAGACCGTGCAAGCTAATTTACTGGCTACATAGGTTTGAAAAAATAACGAATTTTTCTTTACTCAAGTAGGTGTCTTTTGGGAGAATCATCAATGTTCGTGTCTTAGGTGTTAGGGACACCGATTCGATTCCTGAGGAACTACATACACTGAGAAAAAGAAACGTATGTGACCTACGTAAAACCATTGATTACATGCGTAAATCCTGTAGTTTTTGGACTTAATGTACAACCTTATGTAACATCTACAGCAAACGTGTAACTGAAAACGTATGATTTATACGTACTTTCCTATAAGTGTTCCGAACAAATGTACTTTCCGTATGAATCTAAGAAATGTATATAGGTGGTCAGAATCTCATATACAGATGGCGCATATAACATATAGCTGACATATGTAATATAAGTATACGTATGTAATGTACTGAAGATTGTTAGATGTCAGACATCCTACAGCGAAATGATGTAACATCTAAGTGCAGTACGCACGTAGCATATGGATAACGTATACTCCGTACAGATTTCCGTCCGTACTAAACATATGTATTCCGTATGTTTGTACAATATACCGCTGGCTGGATAACGAGTTTTTCTCAGTGTCCATTGTTCTTTGTTTGTTGGTTGGTTTAACGCCTGTTTTCTGCTGTTTAATTTTAAACCCGAACCACCGCATTACATTCAAATTTCGATGTTTTTCTATCAGAAACTGCGTCCGGAACTCCGCGCACCAAACACGCGTGCTACAGGTCGGTAGCCAGCCCAAAAATGTAGGTGGTTGGCTGAAGTTGGGGGGGGGGGGAGATCCAACCATATTATAGTTCATCACCGTATTATAGTTCATTTGCAAGCCTACCGTGATAATTTTAGGTGGGGGTCGGCCCCCTAGACCCCTGTGGATACGGGCCTGGCGTGCTAGCCTGTAAAGAAGCGGAAAGACTGGAAGTCTATGCAATTTGAAGCACGCATTCGAAAGTAGATCTACGTTTCATGTAGTCTGGTTGCTGAAATGAACGTAAAGTCCCACTCAAGAGAACAGAAACATTTTTGCTTCATGGAGGTATATTTTGTAATACTGGAGTTGTCGATTTTGCAGTACACGTGCTTGCCTGTCAATTTCACTTGGAAGTTCACTTTGACATCACAGTCGCCGGAACTCAATGAAACCGTATCCACACCCAGAATTAGGTTGTGTTAAGTTCTAGTTTCAAATTTTGGATATCTCTCTTCGTGCTAGCTTTTCGGCTAATCTAGTTTCGAAACCAATCTTTTTTTTTTCCTTCTAAATAAATCTCGTACGAGAAATTCGCATTAGTTCCACTGACAACTTGCTACTGGTGAACTAGTATCACTGTGTATTTGTAACATCATCAGTTAGTTTAGTTCATCTGTCTCTGGCATAGTGGTCTTGCCCCTTCTCTCTCTTTTGAACTGTAAAGTGGAAATCACCCTTAAAGCACAGTACTGTAACTAAATAGGTTGTATATATGTATGTGCTAGCAAGAGAGAGAATGGGAGAGCGAGAGAGAGTGGTTGAATTATGGTGTGACGTGCAGGACAGGTATTTTAACGTAATGCAAGGGACATCAATGTGATCGCAAATCAAATCTAATTGAAAATCGTGTTTCCGATACGAGCTACCTTAGCCACCAATGTGTTACGAGGTTATAGCATGCAACACAGAGCAAATTGCGTGCTTTCTGCATATGTATGTGTGTTTAGGAGTGTGTGCTTGTGTAAAATGTTAGTTAATACTGTATCTTGTGTAATCTGAATATAATTCATGCAGTTATATCTATATTTGCTAAGTGACGGCTTTTTGAATAACTGATATATAGATAAATACGTTTATACAAACAGGTTTTTAACGTGTTGTACTCTACAAGCACTATGAATTAGGAAAATGAAATGAAATCTCTAAGTTTTACGTCCCACGGTTATGCCGGTTAGGCGAAAGGAGACGGTGATTATGAGAGATGAGTGAAATGGTGGAATGAAGAAAGTGGGAGGAAACGGGAGAACCCCGAGAAAACCCACGAGCACGGTGTTTGTCCACCATATGAATTAGGAATATTTATAACACCCCCCTCTCTCTCTCTCTCTCCCACACACATGGAGACATTGTGGCTCAGTGGTAGAACGCTCGTTTTTGATCTCCCATTTCCTCCCATATTCTCATTCCACTATTTCTTTCGTAATCATTCATGTTCCCTAATTAGCCATTTATTTTAATGGATATTGCACAATCTCGAATGTGCAAGTAGAAATTTCATTTTATTTTTTTATTTTTTATTTTTTTTAAATTTATATATAGAGTGCTTCAACTAAGGAATGAAAGTATGAAACGACTACTCGAACTGGAAAATAATTGTGTCAGAGCCTCACAACATTAGATATCCACAAACCAACAAATTTATTCAACCAAGAGAAAGTATTTTGAAGTCACAATGTTAGATCAATCATCCTATAATTATGAATCTCTCTCTCTCTCTCTCTTGTTCGTATCCATAATATACTTTTCATCTTAAAATTATAAAGGATTTATTTTAGATTTTCTGTCTAGATGGCGGTTCTCGAGGAAGGAAATAAGGGGAAAATCTCGCCTTAAAGACAGTGTCGGTACACACAATGAATGATGGTTGCAAAGTCAAGTGATCAGAACAAAGTTACAACTGCTTATTGATTTTTTTTTTTTTTACAATAATATTACTTGAGAACTACACTTAGTTTCTTACTAGTGCCTTCTGCTCAACAATTGTATGAAATACTTGAATATTGTATATTAGTGAACAAATAGACGTGTTTTTGGTGTGTCATTTAGTAGATATCAAGATAAGCGAGTGGCTCAAGTGGTAGCGCGTTGGCTTCGGAGGTCGTAGATACGATTCCCGCTGCCGACCATTCTGACTAAGGTTTTCCAGGGTTTTCCTCAGTCCTAGCAGGCAAATGCCGGGATGGTACCTACTAAGCAGACCCTGGCCGATGTCCTCCCAAATATTTTCGATTATTATTGTTGTTGTTAGATATGCAGTATAAATAATAGCCTCTGAGTTGTATCTGGTAATTGTTAAATAAATAAAATAATAAATAGATGAACGTGCTAATTTTAATTTTTCTTGTCTTCTACAGGTAAAGGCCGCCACATAACTTCAGGTCGAGAGGAGGGCAACGTATTGGACGGAGGGAAATCTACTTCCTCCATCGCAGGAGGGAGATATTACCCCACCCCCACTTACCTTAGTGGTTCAGACGGAGAGGCTGAACTGGACACATCGCCAGTGCACCGGTCTCTCAGGCGCCACGCGAATCCGCTGGCCGCCAAGCTTTACTCGGACAGTCCGTATCAGCAACCGTATTCGCACCACCATCCAGCGGGATTGAGTGACACTCCTACTTCGGAAAATGCCTCGGACGCCACGTTAACGGATTCCGAACTTGCGCTCGCAAGAGATTCCACTCTGCTTGTTCAAAACGGTAAGTGCAATGTTATCTAGCTTTCTTCATTTCAATTTCACTGTTACCCAGTTGCCTAGTTTTAATATAAGATTTTCAGTGAATTACTAAGCAAATGATTCAAATAAATCAGTTTTGTTTTACATTGTCAAGCTCGGTAGACTTCAAAAGTGTAGGAGTTCATATTAAAATCAGTTTTGATAGACGGATAAAGAGCCAGAGATAAGGCTTTGGGACGCTGAGTTCATTAAACAGTTTTTACTATGTTGTACTATTTATGCTCTATAGTAGTGATGGTCAATTTTATTACAAAATAGGAGTCATAGTTGGGGACCATATTTCGTTTTCCCTTCTCCCCCTGACGCAAAGGTATGCTGATGAATGTGTAATAAATCATACATTTTCTGAATCTTTGTCCTATTCTGAACGTCCTCTGTCTTGTTTCACGTGTTTAGGCCAATTAGGAGCTGAGAGTCGAAGTACATTTGAAAATAACTATATGAAATCTGCATTTTTCGAAAAATTGACCCTGTATTATAATTGACCCGTCCTTCTAATCTTTGACGTTTGGGTAAAATGAAGAGTAAAAGAGTGGAGAGGGAGGGTAGGGTGAGAATATGGCAAGACCGGCTTGTCAGATAGAAAGAGGAAAGTATTCTGAGTGCCTAGCTCACGCTAGTGCCACGCAGATATTGGTGTTTCACACATCACGTCATTTGTTTCTTGCTTTAACAACCTTACCTTGCAAAATAGGCTTAAAACCAAAAGGCTAGAGAAAATATTTTTTTTTCAGTTAAACGTCAAATGTCAGTCCGGGAATATTATGATGGCCACAGTGATCCGCAACCGGTGTACCGCGCTATGTCGGAGTATCGGCACAAGGTAAAAGGTGTGACGCAAATTTTTCATAATTATATTGTATAAATCTTTTTTTCACTTTCATTCCAATACTGTGTAAAGTATGAATATAATTATTTATTTTTATAGTAGATCTAATACAATAATGAATTTTCTTATTTTTACACTCCATCCACAGGTAATTAAAGTTCATAAATTATTAATAAATTCAAAAGTCTATTTCTATTTAATAATAATAATAATAATAATAATTGAAGTATAATAATATAAATAATGATTATATTACATGTTTGTATTAGCAGTGCAAATATCAACATTACATGAGCGAAATTACATTTTGGTGTGCCGTATTGAATCATAAATAATTTATAGTGTGCCGCGAGGAGCAAAAGGTTGCGGATCACCGAACTATGCTTTTGTTACTAGTGGATTTTTTTTAAAAAGGAACAAATCATACAATTTTTCAATTTTTATTCGCGCGTTGGATGAAACATTCTCGTGGGCCAAATCCAGCCCGCGGGCCACTATTTGGCCATCACTGCTCATTTCTCCATTCTTGGTACTTAACTTTATTTTCCACCATCTTTTGCCATGTTCGTCCTTTGTAAATTACAAATTTAAGGAGTGTTCTAAATACTTGTGTATTCAAAACTCGTAATTATGATACTTATATTACGAATCTTTTGATATAAAATTAAGGAGACGCAGGGGGATATGTGTGGAAGTGTACTACAGCTTTAGCAATCTCGCACTCATTCACTTTTGTTGCGTAGGGTATTCCACATGATATATGCGAGTAATAAATACAGAGATAGTATCTTGTGACCGACAACACGTTGTGTTTGTATGAAAAATCGATTCGTTTTTCTTCTCCCTTCCCCCTTGAGGCATATTTCAATGAGAATTCAAAATGAGATTTTTTTTCTATGTGGAGAATTTGCTTTCTTTTTCACGTGCTATAAATATGTTTCTCTCTCTCTCTCTCTCTCTCTCTCAGAGTGTGTGTGTGTGTGTGTGTGTGTGTGTGTGCCAGAAAGAGAAACATATGGTTACTATTCGAAGTCGTCGAACCCTTTGTCATTTGCCCATATTTCACAGACCTGTGCATAATCAATACACATCTAAGTTTTCTTTCCTTCACATATGTAGGCTTATATTCTAATTGAATTTCAAAGCGTTTCTTTCCCCGAGCAACCCCATATAGAAAATGCCTAATAGTAATTGATACAGAAAGCGGTATTGTATATATATATACGTCTTTCTGTAGCAATTACTGTTAGGTATTTACATTTATCTATGTGCGGTATGTTTCAAAAATCTAAGCTCTTTTTACTTATTATGGAAGGAAGAAAAAACAAAATTAGTGACATTTTTTAAAAAAATGAAATTGTTTTGTTTGTTGGTTTGAGAAATGTAATCGATCTTATGACTTAAGTGTTCATCATCGCAGAAACGAAAGCTTGCCAGGAGATTCTGTAATGAGCCAATTAAATCTAATCATAGTTGCCGTAACTAGGCAATAAGATAATGGAAACAGATCGGAAAAGAGGACTTAAAATCGGAAGAATAGGCGCCAAAATAGGTACTTTTAAAATGTTTGAACGTAAATACGTATAAACTACTTTCTACCAAGTCAAAGTAAATATTTATTTCATGCTATATGTAACTAATGTAATTTACCAAAGTATTCGTGAAGATATAGTGGAACGGAACCCAAATAAAATAATGCATGCTTAACATTTACTTAGTGCATTCTTTCAGTGTTAATGTGTACGCAGTACTCTGATAGTCATTTGAAAAATAGATACCGGTTGCACATGGCAAACTTGTTTCGTCAAGTTTTACCTTTTAACAGAAAAGGTTTTGAGTAGAGAAAATATTATCTAGTTTACAGTATAATTAAATAGTGCTACGGTGTGTGTGTGTGTATGCGGATCAACATCGGTTCAAACATTGTTTTCAAAATTAAGAATAGTCCTTATGTCTTTCAATACTCAAATAATGACAAAGAAACATAAAAAAAGCAAATTATGTTTCGTAATTCCTTGAGTAAAGAGTTAAGAGAAAAGACGCATAAAATGTTTTGTCTTGAGTATTGAGGTGAATAAAATTTGGACACCATGTAAAAGCGTTGAGAAAAAGAGAGATTGGAGGTATGGGGAAGAATAGAGAAAGCTGAGTTGAATGAAAAGCTAGTGTGAATATGTGTTAGGAATAGTAGAGGAGAAAATAATGCATTCAAGATGTAGTTGAAAAGTGGAAGAGAAACTAGCGGAGACATTGACTGAGAAGGAACTGTATCTTGAAAAAAAATAATGAATTTTTTGAGTTTTAGGCTACGTCCCACGATTATGCCGGTTAGGCTAAAGGAGACGGTGATGATGAGAATGAATGAAATGGTAGAATGAAGAAAGTGGGAGGAAACAGGAGAACCCTTAGAAAACCCACGCACACGGTGTTTGTCCACCACAAGGTTCACTTGGCGGGAGCAGGGTTTGAACCCAGGACCCCAAGCACCAGAGGTGAACGCTCTACCACTGAGCAACCGCGGCTCGAGGAACTGTATCTTGAAGAATATAGGTCTATAGAAATACGGTGGAAGGAAAAAGAAAGGGCGAAAGGGGCTTATTGATGAATGACATTAAAACAGAAAATTGCTACGTCAAGACGAAGAATTTAACTGAAAACCATGGTTCGTGGAAACTTCTCAGTTTGCAACAAGTGTCCTGCTAGTAATGGTAGAATACGTTTAATGATGAAACTTTCATTATTATCAATACCTTGAGACATTTTACATGCACAGTTTGATAACTAGCGCTAAGTCTGGCGAGTACTCGTATGAGCGTATTATTGGCACTTCCCAGATGCTAATAATAGTGTGGTGTTTACCAAACATCGTGAGGACGATTGAGGAGTTACTTTTGAATGAAAGAGTAGCGAATTCTAGCCAAAAAAAAAAAAATACGAATAATAATGATGAGTCTCAAGATGTGCTGACAATACATCAACAATATGCAATTGACATTTAGTGGTCTTAAAGTCTTTAGATTTTGTTCCCAAGAGACTTTAGTAGGGAAGCGGCAGAGACTACGAGGGTTGGAACTTAAATAGTGGCAACACTGCTGTGGAGACACTATGCAATGAAATGTACTATAGAGATGCCACATTGTCTTGATACTTAGTCTTCCTTTCCAAGCGCTGCTATCGGCTGAAGGAATTCCACTCTCTTTCGTCATCCGTAGAGCAATGTTGCCGCACTTCGGAACGCGAATCTTGCGGTCAGTACAGAACGTGCGAATTCTATACGATAGTTTCTTGTTCTTAAATCTGGCAATATCGTAGACGACTGCAAGGTTCTCTCGCTCAGCAACAGCTCAACCCTTATTGGCTCAATGCGTGGGTGTGTCGAGGGTGTGAGCTTTAGTTCGCATTTTTGCCACGGCTCAAGACATATTGGCAGCATAATTGTGGCGCTGATAGCGCACGTTGTTGACATACCTACCTAACCTCCGAGCAAATAGACTCTCCCGTCCCACGTCACCGGCAGGCGCACAAGCGAGGGAAGCACGGTCACTTGTGAGCGAGCGGTCTAACGTAAAGGTGTCACTATGTTTTCGAAACAGGAACAACGGAGTTGGATCAAGATTGAATGTGCTAGAGGTCGTACAACACGACAGTGTCATCAAGGACTTCAAGAGGCTTATGGGGAATCGGCATTGCCGTACAGAACAGTGGCACGGTGGGTAAAAGCCTTCAACGAAGGTCGGCAAACTGTGGCAGACATGCATTGGGCAGGTCGTCCTAGCGTCTCTGAAGAAGAAATGCAAGCTTTTGCCGCGTTAGTGGACAGTGATCGACGCCTGACGATTCGTCAGCTCGCCCACGAAACCGGATTAGCGCATACGACTGTGCTTCGCAGTCACGATGAGTTCCGCATGAGTTGACGGAAATGAAGAAATGAATGCGTTACGACACTGCTCAGATTCACTTGGAGTGCTATGAGCGCGAAGGCGAGGCTTTCTTACGCCGTATCCTAACACTGGATGAAACATGGGCCAGATCTTACGAGCCAACACTGAAACGCCAATCCAACGAATGGCGTCATTATGGGTCGCCGCGAAAGTCGAAAGTGCGTCAGAGCCCCAGTGTGGTGAAAGTTATGGTGATTCTCGTATACGACTGGGATGATATCCTAACGCATTACGTTCCTCCAGGGCAGACCGTCAATGCCCTAATCCGGTTTCGCTGGCGAGCTCACGAATCGTCAGATGTCGATCACTGTCCACTAATGCAGCAACAGCTTGCACTTCTTCAGAGACGGTAGGATGACCTGCCCGATGCATGTCTGCCACAGTTTGCCGACCTTCGTTGCAGGCTTTTACCCACCGTGCCACTGTTCTGTACGGCAATGCCGATTTCCCACACGCCTCTTGAAGCCCTTGATGACAGCACAAGCCCTTGATTGAATGTTCTGTATGACCTCTGGCACATTCAATCTTGATCCAACTCCGTTGTTCCTGTTTCGAAAACATAGTGACACCTTTCCGTTAGATCGCTCGCTCACAAGTGACTGTGCTTCCCTCGCTTGTGCGCCTGCCGGTGACGTGGGACGAGCGAGTCTATTTGCTCGGACGTTAGGTAGGTATGTCAACAACGTGCGCTATCAGCGCCATTAGTACATTTCATTGCATAATGTCTCCACAGCAGTGTTGCCACTATTTAAGTTCCAACCCTCTTATTTATCTGGCAAAACAATAGTGATATTTACCATATACGGAGCATAATGTTGGGCCAAAAAAAAAAAAAAAAAAAAAAGAGAGAGAGAGAGAGAGAGAGAAAAGTAGAAAGTGCGTGTTGCGGGGATGAAGATGTTACGGTGTATGTGTTGAAGATGCAGGAGGACAGAGTTAAGAATGAAGTGATCCAAGGAACAGTAAGACTGAGAACAATAGTAGGAAAACTGCAAGGAATTAGATTTCTATGGTTTGGGCATGTAAGAATATGTATTTGGAATATGTATTTCATTCAGTGGATACTATAGAACTAAAATGGGAAACGAACGCCAGGCCGACAAAGAAATGCGAGAAGATCGTGTGAAGAGCGATATGATGCAGAGTGATGCCGCAAGATTGAAACAGATGGAAGGAGAACAGCGATCTAAAAAGCCGACCGCAGCTTACTTGGGAAAAGGTTTAGAAAAAGATGTCCTTAGGAAATAATTCCGAAAATGAGACTTTTTTCCAAACATGTTAAGTGTACTATATTTCCAAGTCGTGGTCACTGGTAAAAAATCTCTCACTTTTTGATCTCAATTTTTAAATTAAGAAACAAGTTAAGACTGTCTGAAGATACGTACAACTTACAAAGACACTAGTTATTAAAAGGCTGAAAAACATTTTCATGACAAGATTGGTATTTGAAGTAACATCCATCTTGTTTGAGCTTCTACGTACTGGTACGTTAACATACATGTATCACGATAGATTTAAATTGAAGATTGAACGAAAATTGCTCTGTTTGAATTTTCTGGATGATCATAAAAGTTCATAAAATGTTTCTTAGTTAAAAGGAAAAAAAAAGAAGAAAAGGAGATCTAGCTAATCTTAAGCTGAATCTACTTATTCATGGACTATAAATGCAAATCATATTATCTGATTATAATAAAAATTGTGCTAATTTCTGCCCGTACTTATCTTAAACATTGCATGCTATCCAGCAATATACAAGTATGAACATTTTCTTTCTCTTTTAAATTATATAATATATATAATATTTGGGTGTGTGAGTGTTAAATTGAAATATATTTGGTTTGATTTTTATCTACCAGATGCTTGTAAAGTTTTCAAGTAAATCTGAGCTTAAACTCTATTGTTTCAAAGAAGAGATATAAAAGTTATATAGTACGACATCCCATATTATTATTATTAATTTTATTTTCCTAAACGACTGAAAACGCCGACAAGCAAACCTAGTTCTATGACAGCGATCTTCGCTAACCTAACAAAATTTACATATGTACACTGAGAAAAGAATATGTGTCGTACGTAAAAACATAGGTTACATGCGTAAATCCTGTAGTTTTTGGACTTAACGTACAACCCTATGTAACATCCTGCAGAAAACGTATAACTGAAAACGTATGTTTTATAGTACTTTTCGTATGTGTTTCGAATAACCTATTTTTCGTATGAAAGAAAGAACTGTATATAGGCGGTCAGAATTAGGGATGGCCACAAAGTTCCAATTCCGGCAGAACCGGTTCTCGGAAATCCGGTTTTCAGAAGCGGTTCCGGACCTGGATCCGAAAACCCGGTTCTAGAACCGGATCTTGGGAACCGGTTCCAGTCCTGGATCCGAATAATCGGTTCCAGACCTGGATCCGAAAAACCGGTTCCGGAACCGGATCTTGTAGAACCGGATCCGTTCAAACCTGAAAACCGGTTCCACCAGGAACCGGTTCTGGCCATCCCTAATCAGAATTTCACATACAGATGGACGTAACGACTATATAACATACAGCTAACGTATGCAAATACGTATACGTATGTACTATACAGAAGACTGTTAGATGTCAGACGTCCTGCAGCAGCATAATGTAACGTCTAAGCGGAAAAAGAGCAGTACATATGTAGCGTATGAATAATGTATACTCCTTACATTTTTTCATAGTAAACATACAAATTTCGAACATTTGTACAATATACCGCTGTTCGGATAACGAATTTTTCTCTGTGTAACAGGCATTAGTAGATATTTGCGAGAATATAAAATGTCACATCAGTACTTATTTACAACATCTCTATTCGCAACTGCAACATGCATATCCACATTTTCATGTAATATGAGAGAGATAATATAAGAAGAGCGGAAACGGATTATTCTCTAGAAGAAAAGAAATATATCCTTCCAAGAAAACTGTAACTTTATCTCAGGAGTGTACTCTATTGTCGGACGCTTTATCTTACTGGGTCTGATGTATCTCACTTGACTTTCTTGAACTTGATGTTATTAAGAACCCACCTAAAAGACGCTTCTCCCTTTGTTTTAGATTTTTACTTCCTTATAATGGTTCAACTGTGTTCTTAAATCGTAAATCATTTTCCTACATCATAAAATGATGAAGTTTTGTTACGTGCTCTGTTTAACTTACAATGATTCAATTGTATCCTCAAAATCTTGCAGCCTAAATTTAACTAATTTTTGGACGTCACACAATGATGAAATTTTGTTACATGCTCCTAGTTTATACCGTTTCAAATTTTTTGTATCTCTTAATAAAGTATTTATAAATACTTATTATTTTTATAATAACTTGTTCAGAGGAGGGGAGTCAAAACCCGGAACTGATCCCAGATATATATATACGTTTTAGAACAAGGTGATCCAACATTCTAACTTCATCATAATGTCGTGTTTGAGGTAACTTGTCCTTCAATTTATTAACCCAACATTCGTGATTGTTGGTAATCGTGGTTTGTATGTATATTAATCATCATAAAGAACAAATAAATCATAAAACACTGTAGCAATTAATTGTCAAAGGAGAAAAATACTAAAAATCAATCACCCATATAACATTTTCTTTTAAAAAATCTAGTATCACATAACTGTTTTTTTTTGGGGGGGGGGGTACTTTATATTTATTTATATGAAAGCGAAGAAAAGAAGAAAATGCTTCATCATGAAATGAAAAAAAAATTTTTTTTCCTAACCTCTGTCTGCATATACATAGTAATCTGTTTCCTTTTTCGGGGCTTTAAGTGTATGTTTTCGTGCACTCGAAGTTAAAACATGCTATGGGGTTAACGTGACGCTAAATGTGATAACAGCCGGGTCGTTTACGTATGACCTTCTAGTCAAGCACTCAAATGATTGATATGTGCATAACGAGCTTCAGAGAGGTTAGGTGTTATCTCTAGCGGTGATGGATATCAACCTTTTTTTTTCCTTGCCTTATTCTCTCCTATATTTTATTCAGTCAGTTATTGTAGTTTTACACTAAATACGTAGTCTCTCTCGCTTTTTTTCTTTTTGTTATTTAAAGTTGAGTAACGTAAAACCAAGATTTTCATTTCTGATAACTCTCTTGGCAATTATATGCACTTTAGCTCTTTTTATCCCTTTTTTTTACGGGCCGCGGGAGGCGAAGGAAGTTTGTTTCCATTTAAAGTCTTTTTATTCTTTTGTTCCGTTATTATTTTAAAAGTTAAAGAGGTAATTTAAAAAATCATTTGCAAATATCCGTTCTAGAAGATAGATTTGCGTGCTTTATGATATGGCAGCAGATTTTTTTTTGTTTCTTTAATAATCTTTTCCTAGCGTTTTATTTTTAATATTTAGGTTATCTTTTTTAAAGATTTTTTATACATTCAAAACAAAATACTGTTTACAATATAGGCCCATAATCTATGCATCTTGATTGCTACGGATTAAAATATTACTATATATATTGTTTTAAATCGTATTTTTGTAGGTCTTTTTTTTAATCAACTATATTTACATAAAACTACAGAAGAGTCTTTGGCTATGCTTGTGGTCGATTGCGTTTACTCAAAACTGTCTAATTCAAGAAAATCATTTTACTGATCTCTGCACACAAAACGCAAGGTATATATATATATATATATATATATATATATATATATATATATATATATATATATAAAGATAGTATGCATTGATAATGTGTCAAGTGACAAAGTGACACAATTTTACTGTTATCGTTTTCTTTCTTTAAGAGAGAGATAGAGAGAGAGAGAATTAGATTTCTGGGCTTTCGCCATTTATGAACATGTTAGCCCGTCAGGTGTGAGGGATAATGTCCCTCGACGATCACACTCTTCGAATAAAGGGAAAGAAGGAACCGGTCTGGGATCTATATGCTAGGAATCATCCCGGCATTTGCCTGATGGGAATGAGAAAAACTCAGGAAAACTTCACTCAGTATGTCTGGCCTGAAAAAAGCTTGTACACTTTTTCGACCGAGTGTCTCCACCGGGAATAGAACCCGGGATCCCTTGTACTGTGCTCTTTTTGAAATAGAGATTCACGTGGCAATGAAATCCACGTATTTTATAAATTATATAGGGACGTGCGATACTTGAATTCCACCAACAGAAAGGTATATACAGTTTAATCAAAACGAAACAAAGTAAAACTTACTGCGTTAATTTACATAGAACAAAACACTGACTAGTTTATTGCAACTAAATAAAATTGGAAGAATTACTTAAAAGTTCAACTAAACTTTTTTTAAAAAATCTCTCTTATGGTAATAAGACATAGAGATATGAAATCAGCTCATGATATTTTAAAATGTTTTAGTTCAAATGCGTTTGTTAGATGTAATATACATGTAAATTTAAAAAGAATGTTACAATGATCTAAATTCTTAAAACATCGTATTTTGAAATACATTAATTATTCTCTACTGCCGTTTCTTGTGCATATATTTGATTCCTGCGTTGTTGGCCATCAAAGTTGGAATTTCTGTTTAGAACAAAATTAGGGGAAAAATTACATCTATCGAACCTGTTGAACGTTCATTTGAGACCAAATATTTCTTGTTAGAACGCTAGGTAAGTGTACTGTAATAGGTATTTGTAATTAAGGTTTGTTAAAATACACGTGTACATGTATGATTTTTTGTCCTTAGTTTATCCAACTCAATACTAGTTTTAAAAGTTGAAGAGAATAAGATATATATATATATATATATATATATATATATATTGGTCAAGTACTTTCGTTCCGTTTGATATTTATTGTGAAAAAGAAACTGTCAGTTTAACGTCCTTCGTTTATGTCCATTAGGCTAAGTGATTAAGACAAGTGAATGATGATGAAAAATGGTGGAACGAGAGTGTAGGAGGAGTACTCCGAGAAAACCCACGAACATGATGTTGTCCACTACAATCTTCTCTGGTCGGGGATCTACCACTGAACAACCGTTCCACATATTTATTATAATAAAACCAAAGAAACTGAAAATTAATATATGTAAGTAAAAATCCAAACAAATAATACATCCTTATAATTAGAATGTGTATAAAGTAATGGTGGGCACAAAACCGGTTTTTCAGTTTTTGGTTTTAGGAAAACCGAAACCTGTTTTTGAAAATGTTCAAAAAAACGTTTTTCACCGAAACCGGTTATCGGTTTTCTCTAATACCGCCTCGGTTTTGCACCGGATCTTCAAAACCGGTTCTGTTTTTTTTTCAAAATTGGTTCTATTTTTGACCAGAATAGTGTTTCCTTGTTCTACGTAAACCGATTCCGTTTCCACAGAAATAGTTTTATGTTTTTTCCAAAAGTTTTCACTGAAGCCAGTTTCGGTGGAAACCGAAGCCGGTTTTTGGAGAAAACCGAAATTTAGGTTTTTCAGATTTCCGTTTTTCTATAAACCGGTTTCCGGTTTTTATAAAAAAAAACGGGTTTGCCCGTCCCTAGTACAGGTATAAAGGAGTTTTGTGTAATTGTTAAGAAAAGACGAACAACATATACCACTGCATTTTTCTACATATACAAAATGTGAATAAATGATTTCTCTCAACGAAATAGAAGTTGTCAATCATTTTTGGCAATGATCAAGTCGTTTTTAACGCCACATGTAGTTTTCCGGTTTTCTCGAAAACCACACATGAGGGCTTAATCGAAGGAGTGTTATTTTGTTTAGCTTGATGTGAACTATTAATTGATGTAAGTTATCTTAATTAACTTATTAATTATTATTATTATTATTGTTAATAATAATAATAATAATAATAATAAAGTATTGTGTTATCTTTTGACAATATTTTAATTAAACATAAATTAAAATGTAAAACTTAATGACAATTTTCGGCTATGCATTATTAACCATGCTGCTAGTAACATAATAAATATTATCAGTGTTATTTCAATAAGTGGCATGGTTCTCGGACAAGTTTTTATGTTTACAGATATATATTTTTTTTTCAAAAACTGCGCATGAAGTTTTACACTTACACGTATTATTTTATTCAGCTCAGGATCAATTGATGTATGTATATATATTTTGAATACTTTTATCCCCTCCCTCGTTAAACGTTAATAATATTGTAATGTCAAGATTTTCATTTCTGATAACTATTCTCAATTATATGCACACCCTTTTTTGGGGGACGTGGGAAGTTTGTTTCCTTTTAAAGTCTTTTTCTTTTGTTCTAATATTTTAAAAGTTGAAGAGGTTATTTTTTCTTTTAAAAAAATCATTTGCAAATGTTCGTCCTAGAAGATAGAAAAATGTGTAAAACTGATTATTAAACATTATAATCAGGTGTTAAAGTCTGCACACAAAATAAAAAAGTAGTTTTATTTTCAAAAACAAAACTGGCGACTTCTTTTTGTACAAAATATTTGCAATTTCTCTAAGTTTTTACCAGTGAAATGTGTTTTTTGATGGTATGCCATTAAGGCTTTTCTATCGTATCGTGTTTATACAACATTAATCATTTCTCCCGAGCCTTCTTCTCGCTGCATCACCAAAGAATGATACACTGAAACAAGTATGAAACCGAAGAAATATTTTTTTTTTTGTCGTGGATCTAACATAAATAAAATCAAAGAGTTTGTTTGTCTGTCTGTATGCGGCCTGGGGACCAGACGAGTGGACCGAGAGTTACCAAATTTTGGTCACGGCTCACTTCGTCCAGGCCCCAGACCAAGACGAAGCATTTTTTTTTTTTTTTTTTTTTTGAATTCGAACCAACCGTTTCTCAGGGAGGACGTTTACCGTAAAAGTAGTAGAAAATGACCGATATTAGTGTCGAATTCATAGTTTTCGCTATCGCTGAGATCAATGGTGACACATCCATTAGTACTGACTTGCAAATTCAACTTCTATTCTATGTGGGCCGGGGTTCACCTGCGTGCGTTACCGAGACATGTAAAAATAATTCAAAATGACCGATATTAGTGTCAGGTCCATAGTTTTCGCGGTCGCTGAGATGAATGGTGATACTTCCACAGGCATTGACTTCCAAATACAGCCCCCATGCGAAGAATAGTTATTTCAGATAATCTATGAATAAAATGAGGGTGGTTATAGTAACAATACAACATCGGTACCAAATACATAAAATTAGGTTATTAGGTAACAAAATTTGTGGTTACACAAATATTAATGCTCAAATATAAATATAGTTATGGCCCGTATTCTATCTTTTGGAATAATGAATTTGAAACTATAAGTGTTTTTTTAAATTTCAATTAAATTGTCACAATAGTTTTCAATGGACAAATTAGCTGCACAGTTTAACACCCGACAGTGCAGGTAGCGACATCTCTTGGCTTCAGTCAAGTAATAGCTTCAATTTCTACTACCAACAAATTATTACTTACGTAGAGATATCAAATGACGTTTTAAAAATGTATGTAATATTGTTCTATTGGTATGTTTTGCTGAAGAACAAGATAAGCTCCTAAGGTTATCAATACCTTATGAACATCGTGGTTAGCGTGTAAGCGTGAAAAAAAGAGACGACTTCTGAAAGAAAAGCTTTCATCATTAATAGTCATGAGAGAGTGAATGACTGACAGATGGATAGCATTGACTTCTCCTTCGATCGCATTGCCAATCAAGGAAACGTACATCACCCTATGTGTCAGTCACACGCACGCACACACGCACACAGATATATATATATACAGTATATACACACACTCAAATATACACAGTACAAGCACATATGAATATATGTATATGGAAAACCCAAGCCAGAAGGATAATAAAACTCAATCTATCATCATTGCGGACAACGGGAGGATGCAATCACAAGACATGTGGAACTGCTTTTTTTATATATGGTTCCACCATGCTTCGGCATTTTAAGCACCGTATTATCATATATGTTTCGCTGTAAGGGCATGCAAACTGCTTACTAAGCTATATAAAAGCAACTTCTTTCTCAAATACTAACACAGAAACATAAACTGTCAACATAATATAAAAGAAAAATGGAGAAAGGGTTATTTTCTTAAGAGTTTTTCTTTTTTTTTCTCTATTATGATCTTTTGTTGTTGAAGCGTACGTGGTCACTAAATTACAGGAAGAGGAAATTATGTATGGTCACATGGTTATGCTTGGATAGTTTCTTTTGTTTTCCTCCAGTCTTCATCCATGTACATAGGTATATACATCTCTTAAACTTCGTGGCGTCTGCAGCAATGTTTTATTAGCGCATTACTTTGTGCTCCTTTCTTGCTATGCCTATTAGCCCCTGTTATTATTGAAGCGATTATCTTCATGTAGTACTTTATTAACTCTTATTTTGTTTGTTTATTTCTTTTATTTATGGCCGCCAAGGCTAAAGATAATTGCAAATATTTATCCAGAAACTGGGTGAGCAATTATGAACATTGATGAACAATTTTTTTTTTTTTTTTTGTCCTGTCATTTCAAAGTTTAACTGCTGCTTTCCTATTAAGGAGCGGAAATAAACCTGTACCGTAATTATATTTGCACTTATAAGAGCAGAATTAAGTGTTTACGCTTAGAGTTTGTTGAATAATACAAGTATGTATTAGTATGGTCATAGTTCCCCTCGGTGGTCAATATTATATGGATTCGTTGTGGCTAGGTACTATACAAGTGGCGCATTATAACAGAAGGTATTTTTAAGCCATTTCTCTTACTGACCAGTTTATGACTTTATATTGGAACAAAAAACTTCTGACGCATTTAATGATTCGCTGCTATTGAATACGCCTTATTCACGTAATAATTTTGAAATTACCTTACTTTTTGCATGCCGTTCTGAATATGCAGCCTCGCGGTACATTCCGCGCAATATGTAGCAACATTAGAGACAGTGTTGCTAGATCCATCAAACCTTTTCAATTATTTAAGCAGCTTTCTTTTTCATTTCCCTAACCCTTCTTCTTCCCTCAATCTAAGAGTTGGTGTACAACAGTATTTGTTTTTAATATTTGTTGTCAGTTGTTGACTTGTTGATATGTACACTCATGTCCAAAATTATTGCAGTATGTCTATTGTTGTTGCAGGAATATAATTTGATAACGAATTCGCCCGGTATTTCTTATAATGTTAGTATATGTATAGTCGGCAGACATGTATATGTGTCAAAAGAGCAGTAAATAAAACCAATAAAACGAAAATAAAACTTTCTTGTCCATTTAGCAACATTTTGTTTTACTCGTTTTAATTTTCGTATTTATAATTCTTTTCCTGTGAAATTTACCACAAATATACATTTTCCGATTATACACATAGTATCAGTGTTAAAAGTACCCTGCAAAATCATTATCAAACTATATTTTTACAAGAAGACAGTTATAGATATGCGAAAATCATTTTGGACATGGTGTACGTTCTTTCATTATGTCGCCCAGATCTTTATTCTTGATTTTCATATCTGGTTCTTAATTCACTTTTTTCTACCAGCAGTATGTTAGCCTATTACGAAGAAGAACGAATTATAGTGGAATTGTAAATTAAACTAAAGTTTCTTATCACCAACAAAAACTAAACCAATTTTTTCTTATTAGCAGTACAAACTAAACCATTTCTTATCAGCAGTACAAATTAAACCAGTATTTTTTATCAAC